>NW_009712170.1:5327-49587 GCF_000703405.1 Apaloderma vittatum
GAGGAAGGTTTTGATTAGGTTCATGGGAATTTTTATTTTTTTTTCCGGTCCAATGGACAGCGTAGTGTGTTCAAATGGCAATACTGAATGTTTGCACAGTTGTAGGTAATAGATTCCAGCTGATCAAAGTGGATTTAGTTGCTTTGCAAAATGAGCTCCTCAATATAAAGGCAGTAGAAATATGTGAAGTTTACTGCAAACAAATTTGGACGCAGTCAAATGAATTACCAACTGATGATATAGAAATAGCTTGGAAACTGGGCCATCGGGCAAAAACAACCTTGTATACAGTCTAGGGTAATTGCATAGTCTTGTCTGCAGAGGATTGATTCTGAAAAGTAGCTAAAGTGTCTTCATATCTTTCAGGCCATTTGGAAGTAAATCTTGATAGAATATTTGACTGAATATATGAAAAACAAGGCTCCGCTGAGTGCAAAAAAATTAATGCTAGCTTCTGTTATAAATAGGTACCTTGATGCACTGTAAGAAGTTTTATTCTATCCTCCCCCTAAAACTGGAGGGAGAATATGTATTTTCTCTGAAACAGGCGCTATTTGGTTTTGTCTCATGCAAGACAAAACCAAAGATTTTTGCAGTGGTTCAAAACTGAAGTATCTTCCGGGTACTGCAAAATTAATTTTATTTTCTCTTCCTACTTTTTGCATCCTCTCCTAACTTGGAGGTGTAAAATAATAGTTGCTCCATCTTAAGGGTCTGTTGTCAGAGTGATTAAAACACCTGTTATTAAAAGGCTTTCTCTTAAAGAAAAAAAAAGTTTTGTTTTTATTTCTATTTCAACATTTCTGCTTTATTCACAAGACACATTTCTCTGGAAACTACAGAGGCCAGTTAATGGTTTATGAGTTCAAGCTGAGCTGAATATAGCTAAATTCTGTCTTGCTTGACATTTCATCAAAAGCTGTGTTGATTTGCAGTGTTTACGGACCTATTTATTGAACCTTCACAGCTTGAACTATGCCACCGAGCTTGTTGACATTGCTGAGTCTATCTCTTGGTGCTTGTGCAATCTCAGAAGAAAAGTTTAGAGCAAATGAGTTATAACAAACTTGTCACAGTTCATAAAATATGCAGTTAGGACAATGAAGTTGATCTTCTTGTTCGTTGACCATGATACGTTAGAGAAATCTGAGTCGCCTAGCACAATCTCATCTGGGTAGGTGAGCGTGTGTCCTTCTCTGTGATATTAACTTTCAGATTTGACTGTAGCATCTTACAGGCTTTAAAGCAGGTCATAAAGAGAACAAATATTTCCAGTTCATAAGAATATTTGTATTTGAAAACAATCTGTTTTGCAGACAAAATAACATGATTATCTTACTTCCGTATAGATCTTATTTTGTAAGGAGTGATATATCAAATGAGCAAACAGCAAATTGAATCAGAGGCTCATAAATACTATAAAAAAAATCATTCAGCCGTTAATGGTGAGAGCATCCCATGCTCTGTGCTACTCTCCAGAGCATCCTGTCTGCATAGCCCCTATTTTTAGCCAATAAAATAAGATATATATTGCTATATAATCTACTACTATTACTGGATCAATAGTGCACATTGTCATAGTTTCAGACACTTCTCTATGCGACTTCAACAGAAATAGATCAAAGATAGTGCAACTGCCTGGCATCTCTGCAAAAGCAACAGAAAACTATGTGCTATTTATTCAATGCCAGTAAAATGGATACTGTAAGAAGTCATGGATTCTTTTCCTTTTTCTTTTTTTGTTTTCTTTTTAAGTTGCAGAGGAAGCTTTTTTCCCATGTGAATATTTTCATAGCTACCATTAACTGGGTTAACATAGCTGTTCATTCTCCCTTTAGAACTGTGGGTATGCAGCCAGTTACAAACATCCAAAAGGGAAACTGGATATTTAAAAATAAATAAATAAAGTTGGAGAGTTTTTCCATGTAAGTTGAATGGTCTTTGATTGGGCATTTGATTCCTTTTCAACAATGAATGCATAAAGAGTTTATGCTTTTAAAATAAAAAGTAATTGCTTATTGATTGTTGAATGCAAATTATGTTCTAAGGGTATAATAATAAAAACCCCACAGGAATATGCTGGGGAGGGAATATTTGCTTTGCTTAACTGTTGCTGTGTAACGTAGCCTGCTGAATTATCTGAGTAGATTTACTAGGCTCGAATATCTGGACAATGGAGAGAAATAAGCTCTTTCAGCAAGCAAGTCCAAGCAAGAAATTAACATTGGTGTCTTGTTTCCCCAACTGCTTGTGCATTAGCAGATTACCCTCCTAACTTAAATGCTTGAATTTGGATAGAGGGAAGCCCAGATATACTTCTTACAACCTTTGTGTTAATAACTTCAAGGTGTTACCAGCTGATTAAAACATGCTTATGTAAGTAAGCATTTCTTATTTTATTTACATCCTGTCTCTTAAGCTACTCTCTTCCTATGCCACTTGTCAGCTTGGCTTGTGAAATTTTTTGTCTCTTACAGTAGGAACATCTGGTCTACTTTTCTTTTTTACATGAGAATTCATCAAGAAGAAAGGCAGGCACATTGGTTTTTAAATGTCTTCACTCTGTGCTGACTCTTGTACAGCACATTGGCCAATGTTGTAAATGTAAAATAGTCTTAATTTAACACTTGTTAAAGAGCAGGAGCTTTTTTTTTTTTTCCTGCCTGAAGTTGAGTCTTGTGATCATACTGGAAAGCATTGGGATTAAGGGCAGTATTAGATTTCAACCAAAATCTCCAATGATCTTATCTAAAAATATGCTCTTAAGCATCCCACATATATCATGTGTGTAACAATCAGCAAAATAAGTCTTAAATATAGATAACCCTGTGAAGTAATTTTTTTAAAAAAAAAATCTGTTTACTTATTTTGAATGGAATGGAGAATTTATGAAAATTCCTTCCTGAGTTTTATTAAATCCATCTTAAGTAGTCACTATTTGTCACAAACATGTAGTTCTCAAATGTACTTTCTTCACACTTCTGTCCTGCTTTTTGTCAGGTACTGGATGTGTTCAGCAACCACTTGTTTTGTGGCAGATGGAGAGTATCCCTTTTAATACTCATCACAGGAGCAGCTATTGCTACCAAGAAAAAGGGAATTTGCTGTAAGCGTTCCAAGATATGTTTCAGATTGTTTAATAGCTAAATGTAGTGATGTTAGGTGAAAGCAGAGTTTTAGGGGGAAATGTTGTGAGGTTCGGAGTCTACTCTTCGATGACCAGAGTACGATAGCCATCCCATGAAACTCTATTTCTGTTCTATTGAAAAAGGTGTACTCTTATGGACCTATTTAACAGAGTAGTGATTAATGTTGATAATGGATTGGGTGTAGGACTTTATTGTTGGTCAAGGGTAAGAAAGAATCTTTCTGTAATATTTTATTTCTTGCAGATAAACTGAATCAGTCTAACAGAATCAGGGAGGTATTGTTGTCTGTTTCAGAGCATAATGTGGTGTAAGAAAGTTTCTTGAAGCAAATGTACAATAAAATTATCAGAATAAATAACTGGAGATAGATGTCTCTAACTACAGGCAAGTAATAGAAAAAAACAGAAAGGACAAGAAATTTCAGACCCAAACCAATAGTTTCTCTAACTTTTTTGACAAAGATAACTGTGTTACAGCCAATTGCCATCATGTCAGTTTTATACCACTGTAGTGAATACAGGCACAAATTCTAGTTTATACTATATTAAAAATATATATGCTTCAGACAGAGGATATTCTGTTTGATTATTTTGTGTTGTCTAGATCAGTAGACACCAAGCCCCCAAAGTGCTAGTAGGAAGTGAAAATATTATGAATACTACAACACACAATTTAAAAAGAACAACTATCTCAAAAACCTGGTTTGGGTACACTGATAAGGATAGGATGGGCTATGGAAACTTGACTATAATATGTAGAATGAAGATATGGTTTTCCAGAGTAGTAACAGGGCAAGCTGGTTGTGAATCTTCTGCTGAATAGCTCAAACATATAAGAGTCATTTATTTGTTTGATGATTATATTCCTGAGGTGATTTTTTTTCTAATTTGTTCATTAATTTTTGCTAATCTCTGCCTTAAAGACATACTTCTCCTTTGTTAATGGCCTGCTTGAAGTTTATACATAATTGTGGTATAGTAATGTCATAGTTTTGAGATGTTTATTTTTTCCTAAGAAGCATGCCCAGTGGAAGATCTCTTGTTAAAAAAACTTCAAGACAGAGTCTATAAGTATGCTATTCTTCACTAAAATACCTTTGCTCTCACTTTTTTTCCATTGGTCTGACAAAACTTGTTAATTTGGAGAACAGAAGTGTAAAGCCTCTCTGTTCATTCAGGATTTTGTTCTGAGAAGGTGGTGCTAGGTCACATAGGATGCTATGTTTAGAGGCAGGTTTCTGGGTTAATCTCTACATTTATAATACCAGCTAATTTTGTTTATATTTTTTATATATGCTTCCTGACTGAAACAAAATAACAAGAAAAGATGTATACATCAATTAAGAGATTGAAAAAAAAAAGATAAAAAAGCCCATGCCTGTTATGATTATTACTTTTTTGTAATTTGAGGATGTTCTATTGCATTCAGAAATTACGAGAATCAAAATGCTCCTTGGTACAATTAATTGTTGCCTAGAGAAGACTGAAGGCACACACATACCTAGGGAAGAAGGTATGAATTTATATGTTGATATGCCTAGTGAAGTCTCATCTGTAGGCAGTATTGGTAATTACTGGAGGTAGGATGTGGCCCTTTAGCTCTGGTCTCCAGTGTCTTACAAGGCATCCATGGCTAGAATTCATGTTTTTCTGAATGATCCCAGTAATTCAGATACTCTGCTTTTACCATTTACGTATGTATTACATATTCTGTATTCATTGGTTCTTCTAGATTCAAAGCTTTAAAACAAAAATACTAATCTGATTAATTCCCTGCTAAAATAGTTTTTGTCTAGTACCACTAATCAAACTAATCTCCAATAGCTTGGTTTTCAGCCCAGGACACAAGCAAGCTCCAGGCAGCAGCTCAGAAAAGCTGTAAATGGGATCACCAGCTTGGTGGCTGGTCCTGCTCTTTCTTTTCTCTCCCTGTCTTCCCACATCCTTAAGGGTCTGCACTGCCTGGGCAGTGGTGTCTGAGGATGCTCCTCAATTGCCAGTAAGGTCCAGCCACCTGTGTCACTGGTCAGTATTCAATGGTTTGGGATGGACCTTCACTACCTGACACAGTTGAACTGGAGAGGTGAGCAAAGCTGTGGCAGACTGAAAATCTCTCAGAAATCCCCCGGTGTCATTTGAATCCTCACAGCTTTTCTGCCACTGGCCAGAGAACTTACGGTTCCTCTGATGGCAGGACTTCTCCAGCAATAAAATCCTGCATTAGTGATGAGAAGAAAATAAATTACTTTATCCTTCACCTTTGGAAAGAGGAAACTAAATCTTTCCTGTACTTCTGAGAACCTTTTGAGTCAGCTTGCTCAGTTCTTGTAGAAAACTGAAGACTGCAGCTGTATCAGGTTACTTTATTTTTTTGCGGCTTTTCCTTTGCCTAGAGGGATGATTTTTTTCTGAGCAGTAAGTTTCCCAATTTACTAGAGTTACATTTTATCATCCTGATGAAACTTCCCCAGTCTCTGAGGCTTTACTGCATAACTAATTCAAACCTTGTTAGTGTGCTGCATTGTGCTTAGCTGTAGATCTATCAACAAAGGTCTATGATGGAAGGACATCCAAGGAACAATGTCCTCAAAGATGTTGTTAAGATCACTGTGGGTATGCTTGCAGTAGTGTGATGGTACAGTACTTGGAACATTTACATTTAAATTTTTAACTATTTATGAAGTGCAGCAGTCAAAATCTTGAAACATTTTGTTGCGGAGTAACGTAACTTGAAATTTAATCCTGAGAATTTCTGGGCAAGATCTTGCGGGTCAAACAGATAAATTTGTCTATAATTATAGCTTGTTTTCTGCTTCAGCTGGATTTACACACTTGATTCTCCTTTTTTTGCTGTATAGAAGAGTAATTGAGAGAAATGCTATTTGATGCAAAGGCCCTATTTGCATCATTTGAATTATTAAAATACTTGTGAAAGATTGGTATTGACAAGTATGAAGTTCCATCTCCCGTTAACAACACAGTAGATGTTCTGATGATTTAAAGTAAGAGTTTTCAACTTATCTGATGTATTTTATAGAAGCAGTAGGAGTATTTTTAAAAGTGATAAAACATTATTTGGTTTTAAGAGCTTTCTTCCACCATTCTTTGGAAATGACACATATAGGAAGAAAAATTAATGCAATTTATAGAGTTTTAGTAGCATGGTAACATTGTGTCATGAACATGGATCAACACCACACCATCAGAAATTGACGCCGCCTCCCAAGTCAGCTCTCCCAAGACCTACCTGGAGTGCAGCCTCTGCTTTTGGGATTTCCCATAGATGAAAATTTACTGGAGCAAGTCCAGAACAGGGCTGCCAGGATGGTTGGGGACTGGAGCACATGGCATGGAGAAGCTGGGTTTATTCACCTTTCAGAGGTGAGAGGGTTGGCCATCTAAAACTACCTGGATGGAGGTTTGTAGAGAAGAGCGAAAGAGAGAGATGCTTCTTGGAGACAAGGGGCAAGGGATGTGAGTTGGAAGAAAGGAAGTTCACATCCTGTGCAAGGAGATCTTGTTCTCAGTGGCTGGTCACTGGAATGGATTGTTCAAGACGCATCATGGGATCTCCATTACTGGAGATGGTCAAAATCCAATTGGACATAGCACTGAACAATCTGCGCATGCTGACCTCCCTCTAGCTATAGAATTTGGCCAAGGGGACCTCCAGAGATCCCTTCCAGCCTCACCTGTTCTGCAATTCTACCTAGAGTTTTACATTAAAGCTGTAATGCTGCATAGTACTTTTTGTTAAAATATCACTTGGAGTTTTTTTGTTGAATGCGGATTCTTAGAGCACAAAACATCTTTTCAGGAATCAGATCTATTCCTGGACTGAGTGAAGAAAATGATAATAGAAAAATCATTGTGAAAATCAAAAAGCTCTGGCTAAATATTCTTACAGTGCTGTTATGCTTATTAATTGTTTGATTTTTTTTTTGCTGTTTTTTTTGTGGATTTTTTTAAGAACTTGGTGACATTTGGGTTGCAGACAAATTTTGAAGCAAAATTTTCCAGAGTTGGGGAACAAAGAATAAGTAATTTTAAATTATTTTTTTAATTCCATGATTGCCTACTATTTCCACTTTACAGAGGTAGTAAATTTAAATTTCATTAGAGTGTAAAGAACAGAGGACTAAGTGTGTGGCAGAGTATAGTAAATCTTTATGTTCAAGGGCAGACATCATTGATCTGTAGTGTGTTGAACCTTTGGAGCTTAACCCAGATCAGTGTCTTGAGCAGAGCAAAATGCAAACATTTTGTAAGAAAATGCTTCAAAAGAAATCTGTTACCAAAAAGTTCATCTTTCCAGTTTAGATTCTTAGTTGTCGGTCCTTACTCTGCCTAATTGCATTATAATGGCTTTATGCTGCACCAGATGCTAAAGGGATAACATTTTTGTTTCCTGGAGAGCAAGGCAGGAGACTTAGGAATTCTGTTTTATGGTTGTCCCTGTGTTAAGCTATGCCACAGGCAAAGCACAGGTACTGGATTCTAATTTATGATAAATAAAACCAAATCCTTTTGAACCTCTTTGAGAAACAGAAATAAAGGTCTTTTAATTTTCAGAATTTTGCTAGTTAATTTATAAGTCTTTCACTTTTTGTTCTAAGAGCAAAAATAATGATTGATGGTCCTTTCGTTACTAGTGTTTACTATACTGCACTAGCTTGTTTCCTTTCCTATTTATCAGTCTTTATTAAGTTGTTCTTTCTATATGCATGGCTAGACCTGTGCAGTGGTCTAATTTATGTTGCACGGAATAAGGTTTTATGAGAAGGAAACAATTTGTCTTTATGGCTAATTGCAGGGGCAATCATAACTCATAGAGGCTATGATCAGGTTATGAGTTTCCTTAGCCGTCCTTGCCAGGATCTTATTTAAAAGAAAAATAAAGGAAGGAAAGAGTTGAATGCCATTGCACTTTCACTCGGTGCAGATTTATTGTTATTGAAGGAGGCATCTTCCTTTCATATGTTATTGTTCTATATGCCCTATTTGGGAACAAAGTAATGTCATCCTAGCTTGCTTTGAAAGCTTGAAAGGAATCTTTAAATTTGGAAATGGACAACTAATTTTTACTAAATGGAATTCTTAAATTAAGAATCACTTGCTATTAAAATAATATCTGTAGATAGCATCTCAGCCATCTTAATTATTTTAAAACTTCTTACAT
Source organism: Apaloderma vittatum (assembly GCF_000703405.1). Taxonomy (NCBI): domain Eukaryota; kingdom Metazoa; phylum Chordata; class Aves; order Trogoniformes; family Trogonidae; genus Apaloderma; species Apaloderma vittatum. Next base: position 13,655 of record NW_009712170.1, read on the forward strand.
AGGTCATGCAAAGTGTAATTCGTTAGTAGTTGTATTGCTTTCTTTTTTGTAGAAGTAGTACACCAGAATAACTTAAAAATTCCATTTAAGAAGTACCTGACCTTATCACAAGGTAAAAATTAATAAATACTACTAATGACATTGTTTTATTTGTTTACCAATATGCTAGTTTGGGACTGTTAACTTCAGTATTGCATAAGGTTACAGGAAGGAGTTAAAATTCTAACTTTATAACATGACAAAAGGCATCATATATTTCTACAAAAAAATATTTTAGTATGTTTTCTTTTAAAGTAACTGCTTACTAGAAAGAATGTATTTTGCTTCTGAGTCTAATAGATACTAAAAGTATATTGAACACTTACAGAATAAGTTTCCTGGTAGTGCCTGAACCCCTTAGCAAGCATCATAGCTGATGAGAGTGTAGGGCAAAGAAGGGGCTGTTGAGACTTGACGCTTATATTAGGGGAATGCAGCTTCCACTATCATTGGTGGAGTTCTTGGACCAGATTCAGTTGCACATACCTTGGTACTTAACATTGTTTTAAGTACAGAGAGATGTCCTGCCTGGCCCCAGCTGCCATTGCAGGAGGACAAGACTCCTGTGCCCTGTGTCCGATCTGTGAACGCCACGAGGGTGTCATTGGTTGCCACAGAACAGCACTGTGAGAAAATGCAGCCTCTGAAGCCTGGGGAGCAGCCTGAAAGCAGGCGCTTGGTAGCTGTTCTGCTCCCTTTGGCCTCAGCAGACGCTGCTGCTGGGATCTTGTTTCAGCTACCAGCATTGACAAAGTTATTTCATGCTATTTGAGATGCTGTAGCTTCTGCTGTTCAGCCGCTAAATGCTCATGTAGAAAAGCATGTCATTGCCAGGTTCTCTGTTACATGTACTAATGCTCTGAGCCCTTCTGAGACATCTCCCATGCAGTAGGTGCTTGTGTGGAGACAACACTCTGTACTGTAGTCATCATCATAGAATCACAGAATGGCCTAAGCTGGAAGGGACCTTAGAGATCATTTTAATCCAGCCTCCCTGCCGTCAGGGACGTCACCTCTCAATTAGATTAGGCAACACGTGGGGACCAAACGGGAATCGAACCCGCGACCTTAGCATTGTTAGCGCTATGCTCAACTGACTGAGCTAACCGGCCCCCATATCATCTTTACTGAGATTTTAGATTCTTATTTCTAGGGGGTCACTGACATTAAGGTTCTGGTTTCAAACTCAGTCTCATTTATCAACTTCAACTTTTCCTTCAGGTTTGAAAATAAATGCTTTTCACTGTGTTTATTTTTGTATGCGTAGAAACTTATATTGCATATCTTCAGTCAAAATATTGTGGAATCATAGAATACCTTGTGTTGCAAGGGGAAGTGTTTTCTGTTTCTCAGTTCGCAAGTCAAAAAAAAAGGAGGTGATAAAGGACAAGTTAAGGGTGAGTGAACAAGGAAAACTACATAAATCTGTTCATGTGGTTTCTTGGAGGGGGGGAAAAATCCCTGAATAGTTATAAACATTTCATTACCTGTAAAGCACAAGTAATTTCAATATGCCTTATGTCTTACCTTTTCTTCTGATCAGTAAACAGTTTAATTATCATTTCTCCCCACGAAGTGACTAGCCCACAGTTAAATGCTATGAATAGCCCTCATCCCTCATGAATGAGAATTCCCTCCTGCTATTAGTAACTGTCAACATGGATGATTGTTTCTGCACTAAAAATCTTGGTAGAGTTCCTCATTAATTAGTTTGTGTACAAACATGACTATCTCTGCCAGTGGGAATAATGGGATGCCATTACAGGTAAAGCCAGAGAGGATCTACCTAAAGCAGATGAATCTTCATTACGGTCTGACCATAGGACCTTTATCAACATCTTAAGCTTCATTACACACACAAGGTTGTTGCCCCAGATCTGTAGTGATAGCTTCAGATGCTCATTTCTTGATTGTGTGGATATGCAGTAGTTCTTCTTGCACTTGGATTCTACTTTTCACCAGAGTATGTTCTGTGTGTTTCAGAAGTTGCCTTACATAACCAAGGAGGGAGAAGTCTCAGTGGTATATAAATGTGTACAATGGCATGTAGGTAGTATGTCTAAACTGCAAGATGATAAATAGTGTAAGAACCAGCAGATTTCTCATAATTGTCTTTTAAATAGAGTAGATCCCATGCCTTTTCTTTATGTGGACTCTGATGGTCATTCTTTTTGATGCAACACAAAAGAGAGAACTCTTCCCTTCAGCAAGAGTAAATAGTTTGGTAACTGCCTAGGAAATGTCGTGGTTCTTATGTCAGTATTTCCTTCAAGTAATGGGCTTCCACCATCACTATTTAAAAGCTTGTCCCGATAACTGCAACAAGGGGTTTTTTTGGTAGGTTTTGGCTGAGCCGTATTACATTGTGAGAGCCACCAAGAACTTGGATCCTGCTCAGACCTGAGAGTGCTTGATCTTCTGTGATTTTTCCAAGGATCATTTTCCACTCTGATTGCAAGACAGGTGTCATCTCTACCATATCACCTGAGAAGTCTTTGGTTTCTTAATGTTTTTAGGTTAGCAGGATGCCATGTGTTGTTTCACTGAAGACAGTCCTCAAATTATTGTTTTAACTGAGTTATTCCTGTATCTGAGATGGAGGAAGACCTGAGTGTCAACCTGACTCCTAATTTGACGTTTCTTTGAAACTGGACCTATGGCACCTGTTTGTATGAGGTCCACTTCTTTGTCATGCAGATAAGTTGGGAGTAAAATTGTCAGTGCCTTGTTGCCAACAGAGTGACTTGTTAGTATGAGTTACTCAATTCTCTGTCCTTGTGTAGTAGGTGTTTGCAGAACAACATGTGTGGCTTCCAGTGACCTGCCTGCATACACTGTGCTAATTCTTTTGTTTGTCTCTATCGCAATAATACTTGTATTAGGCAGGGATTCACATAGGTGCTTGTCCCAATTAACTACAATGTTAGAATAACAAAGTAGTTCCCAGAAAAAATCCCAAACAGAGTGAGACAGATGAACTTGTATGGAAGTCTTCAGATTGCTCCAAATTCGCAGTCAGGCATATTTAACATCCTTAGATCTTGCTCCGTGTGGGCAGGAGGAGCGGTGTTGGCAATTTGCGCCAAAGGAATATAAAGAAACATCTACTATTAAAAAAAAAAAAAAAGGTTATGTGGGGGTGGGGGAGCAGTTCTTTTTTATTTTGAACATGTGGGGGTTTTTGTGTTTTCTTGGTGGAGTTTTTTGGTGGGTTTTGGTTTTGTTTGTTTGTGCAACTGGAAGGAAAGGGGAGCACTAAGGTGTTCTGTTGCAGTACTAAGAGGGGTCTGCTCTTTCCTCTTGTGGAAGGTATGAAGCAAGTTACTCCTTCTGAGCAGTAATGCAATAATATTTCTGAGCTGACACCCCTGGTTCCTTGAGGCTGAGCCTCAGCTACTACTGAACTAGTTAACTTCTCCTGAGAGAAACACCCAAACTGTGCAGATAAAGAAGCTGCTGGAAGTTCTGGAGAAGTAACTGTAACAGAGTGGTTACAGTGTGAGTTGCATTGTCCTTCTTCCTAAGATTTACAGCAGTGCTGTGCATGCTCCAGGATGAGATCCAGCAGTGTTGTGATCTACCTGGTGATGCTACGCCCAGAGGGATGCCACACTGTGTCCCATGCTGTGTTTGACAAGTGTCAGGAGATACAAACAAGATTAGAGCCCCTCAGAGCCCCTCAGGACCTTGCCAGGGTATCTGTGCTGGTGGTAAGACAGAGCCTGGAGGTCTAGGATCACAAACACTTTAATTCTAGAGCAAGGCTTGAAATCTGCTAATCATTCCTAAGAAAGGCTAACATGCAATATTTAGTGGGAGACTTTTCTGTTGAACTGTGCAGCTGTACAGATTTCCTTTGTGGTTCCCCCCAGGGGCTTTTCTTCACCTCCGCATTAGCCAAGCTGGACAGATTGGTCCTCAGTCAAGTGTCCTTGTAAGAATTGTGGATTTTGGAGTACATACACTTGTTCAAAAGTGCTATGAGAAACTCGGTAAAAAACATCCTGCTCTTTTCAGTGGAGCTTTTGCAGCAGGCTCTCAGCACGCTTTGATCATCCGTAACAAGAAAAGAACATATATTTTAATTTTATCCTCTTGCTAGCCTCTTTTTTTGATTATGTGGGCACTGTAAAGTAGAGCTATGAAAAGTTATGGTCTTGCTGGACTGATTATTTCTTTTGCTGAAGGTTTAGTTGCAATGTTTAAAAATTTATAATTCCATTAATAACAAGCCATTTTTATTTTAACATCTCAAAATGTCATGGCTTAGCTATTGAATTTGATGGATTTACATGCAAATACATTTTCATTCTGAAGTTACATTCATCTGCATTACATTACTATGTCAAGTAACACTTTTAGTGTTTGAAGAAATATCTATTGAAATGAGTTAGTAACTTTTCAGCTACATTTTAGGAAATGCGAACTCATTGATTCCTTTGCTCAAAATGTTATTTAGCTATGGTAAAATTTCCATTTCAGGAAAACCTGTCAAGGTGTTTCATTTAGATATTTTCAAAGCACCATGATTGTCTGGCTATTTCTCCATTTGGGTTTTGGAATCATCTTAGTAAATACTTCCATAAACTCAAAAATCTGAAAACGAACATATTTATTTGGAAGTAAATAAATACAGCCCACATTTTGCCCTAATTTGCAAAGAAAAAATGTTTTCACACAGAATGGGAAACTAGATTGTCTTTCCTACCTAACTGATTTTAATTTGTGTATGTTCCTCTCTTTCAGTTATGTTTACAAGTTTTCTTCTTTTTGTCACATCTTTTCTGCCAGCACTTATCCTTAGTGCTTTTGTTTGTTTAGAAATGCTCCTACTCAAGAGTGTGATTCCTCAAGAGATTTTGTGAAATAATACTAAAAGATAAAATATATCAACCTTGTAAGAAGGTGTATTCACTGTCAGAATTCAGAAGTGGTATTTGGATAATATGAAGAACTTGATGCAGGAACAGTTGAGCTTCTCAGCTTCACCATAACGAGTTAAGAATGTGAAGCACTTTTATGCAGATTGTAAATTAGCTGTTGCTAATTCTCCTGTCTTCACCAGTTGATGTAGTATCAATTAGCAAATATAGGTTTTAATGCTGCCTTTAATATTCGTGATTCTTAATTGCCTTTGTTAATTGAGAAGAAACACTCTGGTGCACAATGCTTGACAGGTAAGAATTATTATCTGCTGTTTGCATTGGCAGTTGTCCAGAGAAAAGTAGGTTACTGATACACAAGTATGTGCAAAGATCTTACCCACAGGTCTGTTCTTCTGGTAGTGGGTTTCCCTGCTTTTGATAGACCATCAGAGTAAAGGAACAGCTGATGATTCAGGTGGAATATCTGAATAACCTGTTTTGAGACATCAGGTGTGCAGGTTCATTTCAACAGGAAGCAGGCATAAAAGAGAGAGATCTTTAGAAACGGTTATTTTAAATAATTTTAAGAGTTGAAGAAATGACTAAAAGCAAAGGAAATGGTGCTATTCATGGTGAAACTTATCTCGTCTGATTTTATTAATGTTTTTTTCCCAAATATGACCAATTTGATTTGTATATATGTTTGTAGTGTATATTTCAGTCCCTAAAATATATCTTATGCTGTGGTGTTTCAATATTTTATACTGTCCATAGAGCCTGGCTGTTTTATACTTTCTTGATGATGACAGAAAATTGGCCTTGTTTGAGATATCCTTACAACTACTAAACAATATTCATTTAAACATTTTCAAAAGCCATTCTGTATTTTCAACCAATTTGAACTATTGCTTTCATATAGCATTAAATGACTTTTGAAAGCTATGAAAGAATCTGCCCCCTCCAAAAAATAAGAAAAAAAAATCAGAAACTCTTGAATCTCAGCTGCAAAAATTACTTAGAAGGAGGTGTTCTCTAAAACTCATTGGATTTGTGTTTGCTTTTCAAAGAGACTTAAGACCTTGGTTTATTTAAATGCTTTCAAAAATTTTGGCTCAGGTCAGTAATGCTAAAAATTCCAGGAAAGAATCATATAGAACGTCTAGTAAAGCCTGATTGATGCTGTTACAGAGAAAATCTTAAAAATGAGGCTTTTGGTCATTATTTTTGCTCAGATTCTTTACTGGAAAAGGTGGTCATTCTGTGTTCTTTTAGGAACAGAAATGGCTTGGGTTTTTATGTTAATTAAAATTAAAATGTTAATTTTTCATGAAAGCTGTAAAATAAATTAAGCTGGAAGCAACTTATACAGGAAATTAGACTTATCAGTTAATTTTATTGTCTAAGGTTTGGCATCTTGGCTGATAAAAACGAGTCTCACTTACAATTTCTCTTTTGCTTTTCTCGGGGCTAGGCTGTAGAAATTACACCGGCATTGTGTGACATGAGCTGCTCTGCACCAGATGGACTTCAGAGAGATAATGGAAGCAATATTGTCCCCAGCTTGGCGGCTGTTGCATGGACTAAGCTTGCCAGCTGTACACCATGGGCTTCTGTGGAGGATAATGGAGCAGTAATCTCACGCTTTGTAGGGTTCATGGACTGTTGTGAGAGAGGGAGAAAAGCTTCCTTCTCCTCCTTTGCACAGCAACTTTCCATAAGGTGCATAAAACCACAGCACTGGCTGGGACTGACCCTTTATCTCATGTTTTGTTGTTGTAGCACTTCTTGATCTTTCATGGTGGTGCAGCAATTTTACTGTATTCTCAAATCAGAACAGCTTAAAGCATCCAGATCTAGAGAAAGTTTGGGAAAAGAGCAGGGAATGAGAGGCTGATTAATAGGAATTTGAATAGCAGCAAGTCTTCCCACAGGCTCTCTGAGTGTAGCTGCGATCAGATTGCTGGTAGCAGTAGCCCAGCCCTTATGGAAGGGCTACCTGTCCATCAGTGCTGAAAGAATGTTTGGAAAAAGGAGGGGTCATAGACGCCCTTTCTGACATATCCATAATAGCATTTGCATAATAACTCAGCCAATCTGGAGATCCACTTTTAGGAAAAGGTTGAGGGTGGGTGAGTGTGTGTGTGAAAATGGTTTTAGGCATTGTATTATGTTTCCAGTAGTAACAAAATACAGGATGATTTGAGGGCAGAAAAATACTTACGAGCCTGAAGCTATATGTCAAGCTTAGTTTCTTATGGTTAGAATATTTTTATTGGAATTGTTTTGTTTTATTGCTGCATGACTATATGCTATTCCTTGTCAAAGGTCACCTGTTGTGTTAGTGATCATCTAGTGTGAAGGGACAGGTTTGCCTAGGGAGATTATGGTTGTACTTCTAGCAGAAGATTTCCCTGTGTCTATAGAAATATCAGACTGCCAGCTCTACACCATACATATTTACAGCTGGTTACAGTGATTTGGATCATCAGTAATTGGAAGTGTGTGACTGCTACAAAAATAGGATATCAAGAGCATCATAGCTTACCTGGAAACTGTCTTCACCACCCTGAGAATTTCTGTATATCTTAAGTTCTTCCAAATTAAGTGTTTTTTTGTCCATTTCCCATGTTGGAATATAATGAATACATTAAAAAAAAAAGCACAAAAAAACCCCAAAACAGCCCCCTCACAGAATTACTGTCTGAAATCTGCCAAATTTCTCTTCTTTACTTATGGCAGAGGAAAATTACTGTTGGGTTAATGTACTGAGAATTCAGATGTTCTGGTTCATGGCTATAACCTGATAGTGCTTAGTGAAGGATTTTTATTATTGGTACAGGTTTTTGTATTTATTAATACTGTTTTGTGGCATTTTATGAATCAGAGACAAATTTATTTCTTTTGCACCATTCAGTCATGCCCAGAATGAAAGCTATTAAAACCAGATGTCTTTGCACTACAAAATTTCTACCAGTGATTCTAGTAGACCATGATTGCTTCATCTAAACCTGTTCTACAGGGTACAGATTTTTAGTGATATTTGGCAGTTGATTGTGTAATGATGCACTGGCTGTGTAACAATACTTGGTACTTGGAAGTATCTTTAGATAGGGGGCCAGTTAGCACAGTCAGTTGAGCATAGTGCTAACACCGCTAAGGTCGCGGGTTCGGTTCCCATGTGTTGCCTGATCTAGTCGAGAGGTGGCATCCCTGGGGGCAGGCAGGCTGGGTTAAAATGATCTCTGAGGTCCCTTCCAGCTTAGGCCACTCTATGATTCTTATTTCGATTGAAAGTCAGTGATATTTTAAGAGCCATTTTTATATGGCAATGAGCATATAGTTACAATTGTAAGAGTTGAGTTGCACAATACATTTTATAAATTGTTCTTAGTTTCTGAAGGATTCTCTGAATCCCCTTAAGATCTTCAATATGTTTGACTTTCTATCTTGTTGATCATATAATTAGAGCAAAATTATTACGGCTCTTTTAATGCTTGCTGCTTCTGCGAGCTTGAAATTGAAGTGTTCACATTACAATTATTTTATCTGTAAAACACATATGAAGTCACAAGTTACCTTAGCAGAAATCAAGACATGACATTTCTTCTAAGTTCTAGAAGTAAAGTCCTGTAAGTAGTTTGTTAGCGCTTTCATCCTTGCAACTTTGCGTCTTGGCAAGATATGATGACTCATGGTTGTTATAGTTGTCAGTTTGGTATTAGAGCAGAACAGCTTCACAAATGTCCTATTAACCTATGTCATAACCCAGTGCCAAAACGCTTTCATCATCTAGTCTATTCCAACACATTAATATAGCTAAAGATTTATCGTTTTATTACTTGGTGCACAGAAGTCAAATGACTTCCTTGGTGTCAAAATTAATTTCCAGAAATCGTTATCTGCATTACCTCTTCCCATTTCTGTTCTTCCTATTAACAAGAGTTTCTAAGCAGCTAAATTTTTGAAAGGCCCTGTTCCTTTTTATTGACATATGTACAATTGCCAGTAGCCTTTCTGCGGTCAATATTATATGTTTTAATTTAATGGCATATTAACAGTTTAATGGTTTCCCATGGGTCTTTTTTTGGAAATTATTCTAATGTGATTTTACTATTTCTATAATATTATAACCTTAAGGAGAAGTAGAACTAGTCTCTCTTCTTCCCATAGGCAAATGTATGTAAAAGAGAAATGGTTGAGTTTAATCCTCAGTTTTCAACAAAAAATTAAATAAGCTGTGTGGTGAGGCATAAGGATACTCCTGTTTGTAACTGTTGCTACTTTGTTTAGAATTAAGGCAGACCAGTTTATACTAGAGCTGCTAATTAAAAAGTAGTCATGAATGCAGAACAGAGATAAGATGTCCTAGAAGCTGATTAGATTTAAAGGTCACCTTAAATGGTCAGGTAGCATAGGCAGATTGTTTTATTTAGATATACATTTGCTTTTGTCTTCTCACCCCAAACATTGAGTAATTAAGAGCATGTATACAGAAGAAATATGAGTGATGATTTAAATAATTTATCTTTGCTTGCAAGCCACTGTGCCTCCTAGTTTATGAGATTTGATTGCATTAGTGAAATAATGTAACGTGCACTGATACTGCAATGTCTGTTATGGCTGTTTACAACGCAGTTAGAGTAATTTCTAGTTTGACTATATTTTTCTAAAAGCAGAAATAGTTAACTCTGTATACTATATAAAGGTTCACTGTATTATAAATATATCAAGTGGAATACTGATATTTTTTCTTACTTAAGCAATAAGTTTCGGAATACTTGGTTGGGTTTTTTTTAAGGTAGTTGAATTACATTAGAATGCATATGTTATTGTAAATAGGGATTCTTTACTTTATAATATAGAGTATAAGATAGATGTAGTATGAAAGGATGTGAATTAATAAATTCAAATTGGGAAAATGCACCAGAAGAGAACTCATATAAGAATTTGGATATAGAGATTATCAGAATGTACTTTATTTATCTTACAAAAAAATACTTTTTCCCCCCTCCCCCATTGCTCATTAGAACAGAGCCGAGGATTTCCAGAACTTTATTTGAAAACTGAAGGAGGGGTTCTACTTTGTGCGGACTTTCTGGTGGTTCACACAGCTTCGCTTCTCAGCTTTGCTTCGTTTGAACCACAGTCTTGTGCCTGAGCCTTGTCTGGCTGATCTGGACCATTATTTCATAGGAAAAAACCCCAAATATTTACTTAGCCAGAGTGAGACACAGAGGGTTTCTGTTGCCCAAAACTTAAGGATCTCCTGAGGGACCAGGACGGCTGATGTTCAGGTACCTGCTCAGAGTATGGCCTTGAAGGCCCTATCCTCAAGCACAGAATTATCTTAATAGAAATACTGTCAGAAACAGCTAGCCCCAGAGCATTTCTGTGAGTGAGAAAATCATGTTTGGACATGCAAGCAACAAAACTATGGATCTAAGTTTCTAATTGGCTTTAGACGGGAATCACAGTGAATCAGCAATTAAACACAACCTGTCAGTGCAGTCTTGTTAGTTGAAAGAATAATCCCTGCCTGTACAGATGGGGAGATTGTCAGCAGAGGCTGGGAGATGACTGCTGCCGTGAATAACAAGGATGAGGGAAATCACCCATCAGCTGGTCTGCTAGTGCATTCCGTCCAGGTCACTGGCGAGACTGGCATGGAGCACATGTTGCTTGTCATGTTTCCAAGTGACAAAACTGAACTGAAGAATGAAGTCCCTGGTTACTTTTATTTCAGCGTAGGAGGAGGCCTGGATAGGTCACACAAGACTGAGGGAGAAGACTCTGGAGTTTTCCTCTTAAAGAAGGTATGGATAAAACAAAGGATGGAAATTAATTTTAAACACTGGATCTGTAAAAGCTTTTTTTAAAGTCTTATTTAACAACAAAGTTAATAAACCACTGAAAGAAATTATCAAAAGATGTTTTAAATTTTTAACTTTTCAGTGTTTTCAAATCAATAATAATATCTTTTCAACGTCATCTTTTAGCACATTAATTAATGTGCTTAATGATCTGTGCATAGGTTTTATTAAATGAACGGTCCCATCCGGCTTTAAGCTCTAAATCCACTTAATGAGTGAATTACATGAATATCCACAGGCCTTTATCAAGTTGAGTGTTGACTCTCTTCAAAAAAGCTATTAAAGTTTCTGAGGGGGAAGGAAGGGAAATCCACCTTCTCATCCTTGTTTTACCCCTCTTCTAGGTGACTTTACTTTCTCAGATTAACTTTAATACAGTTACTTTTGCTGTTGATTGGAGAATATTACCAGATTAGTGTCAGATGACAATTCCTTCTCTTATGCTGATAATTACACTTTCACCTAAGTTACTTCTCAATTTTAATGTGTTGTCTACAAGATGATGCCATTGAACTAACATTTATAGACTGGTGACTTCAGGCTGATTACTTTTACATTTTTATTTTGAAGCTTCATCTAAAATGTCAAAGCCATTTTCCAGAAGAAGGTGATGAAAAAAGATTTACTCATTTCTCCCCTTCCTTTCCCGCTGGTGACAAAAAGTCTTCCTAATGAAATGCAAGCATTCCCTGTGAAAAAGTTACACTTTGGAGAACAAGTCTGACGTTGAAAGACTGTGTCTCCTCAGGAAAGATTAGTTGGAGTGTTTCAATGATCTTCTCTGCATTTTGGGACTGTCCCAAGTATGCTTCAGTCTGTGGGTATTGGGCCGTGCTCTCCTTGATGTTTTTCTGTAAGGGGTCAGCGCTGCTGTGGTGTTGACTCTAGATGGGGGTTTCTGGCCTCAACTGCTGCAGCAACAGTTTTAGCGATGAGTGGAGCAAGAGCAGTTTTGGTGACAAAGAGACTTGATAAGATGTGAGGTAGGATGCAAGTGGGAGCTGGTGGCTAGTGGGGAAGGAAAAGTGGATCGAGCAAAGGAGATGATGATTACCAAAGCACAGCCTGTCCTTTCTGGTAAAGCAGCATCCGGTAGAGAAAATATATGAGTTGCTGTCCACTTTACTTTTGATGCATCTTCGCTTTTTCATGTCTTTGTACTAAATCCTGCTTTCAGTGTGACCTTTTGCAACTCATATCTAGCAGTAGGTTTAATCTTGATTAGCATGCGAGGACTACTAGTCTAAAATAGAGAATTAGAACAAGACAGTGTTATAGTGAACATCAGCTATTGTCAGATATGCCTGAAGCAGGTAGCTGAAATGCTTTCTAATATATGTTTGACACAACATACATTGCTGTATGCATGTACAGCATACATGTTCTGGCAGCTGGTGGCAGGGTTTGGTAGTGTTGGTGGAGGGGGAACAGCAGCGGGTGCTGCCAGTCTACCAACACAAGAAGATGGTTGCTACCACTGGCCCTAAGGTAGCAGGGGGAACCAACCAAACAAACACAAAAACAATGGGAGGACATGATGTGCAACACAAGAAGTCTTTATATATGAAAAAATAGAGGAGGTTTGGGCTTGTTTTCATATGATTTTGTAGTAATTTTTTCATCCAGAAGACCAATGGGCAGTCAGACACAGGAGGTTTGTGTACTGCATGGCTGTATGTCACCCCCTTAGGGGTGAGAAATTCATTCATACACCAGAAACTGGGCTTTAACTTAAACATAAAACTATTAGCTGTGTTTATTGCCTCTAAGAAGTGATGGCATTACTTCAGCAGCATGTACTGAAAGAATCATTTACTTATGAATAGTTATTTCCTTTTATTTTTGAAAGTTTAGGTCTTGTAATTGCCTGTAAAGGAGTTAGACAGTGTGAAAGGATCTGAATTTGTTGGTTTTGCCTGGTTTACACCTAGTGCTGGGTTTGACAGCTTTTGCTTCCCAGATACTCAGCACCAGCTGTCCCATAGAAATAAAACCCACCTCCTAGCTTTTCAATGCCATGCAGCCACCTCAGCTGTCCTTACTTACCTTAAGTAATTGTTTTTATGCTTTTTAAAATATGCTTTATATACTACGTTTGCATGTTTGTATGGCTCCTGGAATACCATGTACAATTTCATATCTCTGCCATTTATAATCAAGTATATTACATTGATGTGCCAGCTTTGTGGAGTTCACATCAAGGGCAGTTTGTTGGTTTGGGTTCTCTGTGTGATTTTTTTGATTGAGTTTGGTTTGTGGTGTTGTTCTGTTTGGTGGGGTTTTTTTGTTTTTATTTGTTTTGTTTTTTTTTTATCTGAACAAATTTATGAAGATGCTGCTAACTACATTTATATGGACTGATGCAGTTTCCAATCCCTTCACTGCTGCCATATTTTACTCTGAAAGTAAGAGTGTATGTTAAACGGAGTTTTTGCATGATTAACGAGACTGAGGGTGAAAAATATGGAGCAGAAATTAATAAGTATTACATTGTGACATAGAAACATCATGCTTAAATCTGCCCAGCTTGTAAAAAGCATAAGGCTGTGTGTAATATTTCAGTAGTCTCTTTCCCCTTCCATCCTGATTTCCTGCCTTAAATTATAAGGAAAAATGTGGAACTACTTTCTTCAATACTTTTTACCTACATTTCATACAAATTAAATGTGGGCTAATGATTTGACTGTAAACATGATCCATCTGCAAAGTTCCTCAGCTTTATCTCTTTGCATTTCTGATAAAGTTGTAGTTGGGAATAAAAGAGATTATTCTAATGGCTGCTTAGTCATTTACATGAGATGCTGCAACCAAATTCTAGTATTTATATTATTCAAATTATCTTTACTCTTTTATCCTTGATAACTCTGAACAGATTAAAGTGTCTTTATGTATTTGTTTTTAAAATGGAAGCAGATGTAAAATCAATGAACATGAATGTGTATGCAAATATTAATACTGTATAAATTCAGCAGTTCATACTTTTAAATATTAGATGCATGCTGAATATCCTATGTTAAATTTTATTACATCATTTATAGTATAAAAATGGTAGGATATAACTGAGATGACTTCTTGCTATTAGATGTTCTATGACCTTTTGGCAGGAGTTAAGGGTGTTAACCTCAATTGCCTGGCAAAAAAAAATGCTGCTGTGATAACTGTACTGCCTATTTAAATTGTCCCCATTAGATTTTACTCAAGTTTCTCACCTCTCTGTAAAATTCTAACATTATTGGCCCAGAATGAAGTTCAGTCCCTAGAGGGTCTGTATTGTAGTGGTGGATCAGAGATCTCTTTATCAGATTACTTTCAAGAATTTGTGATCGAGAGTGCCTTATAAATGTCAGCTGTTGGTACCAAAAAACAAATCAGTAATTGGAGCTGATAGGAGTAAGGCAAAGCGATGTGAAATTCAAAATTTAATTTGATACATGAATATTTTAAAGCAAACATGAACATGCATACTTTGGACTATGCTAGCTCTGGGCAGCAATTTGTTGTTGTGGTAGAGGAAATCAAGGGTTTATAAGGAACTGCCAAGACTATTTGGGATTAAAATATTCCTGCACTTTCTACTGTGCATCAGTGAAGAGCATGATATAGGTTGTTTTATGCAGTGCTATGTATGAAAGTCAACACAATAATTTTCCTGGAATGAACAAGATCAAGGAGAGTTTTCTTTTACCTATGTTTAAAAAGTTGCTTAAATTTTAAAGAAAATTGCAGTCCTTTGTGCTGGAGATGCCAAGCTGACAGGGATGCAGGGGAAGAACTGAGATAGCCCCACAGTAGTTCCAAAGGAGGCTTTGTGGGCTGCCATTGGCATGAAGGCTTCTCAGCCCTTCCCCTAAATGCATCAAATACTTCTGTGCCAGCTGCACAGAATGGTACTTATTCATCTAATTTACTGTGGTGTATTTTGCTTACATTATCTGAAAAGGTATTTAGTGTCTGCCAAAACTCCGTTGATTGTGTTATAGTGTGTTTTTGGGGTGGAGGAGTAATTTTAACCACAAAGTGAACCTACTTTTCTTTTTCCTCTTAAATTCCGTTATCTGTTCAAATTGGATATTTTGTTTTTATTTTTAGCAGACAGTTGGGAATGGCAGCTATTTACTGTGAGAACATTGGGGTTTTCAGGAATCTTTAAAGAAAAATACTGAGCTGTTTAATAATACTTCATTTTGTTTGCTGCCAGTAATTGGTTAGTTTGAGACACAGTTTTGTATGGGGACAGGTAGGGAAGCTAAGCAGTAAATTGAGTAATTTTGGTGTGTTTTTTTCTTTTTGGAGTGTGTTTCTGTAAACATAAAGTGCATTTTGTGTGTACCTGGCAAGCTGTTCATTATGATATTTTTAAATTACATAATTTGCCTTTATCTGTGATGGGTTCCATTAATGACATGGATTTGAGTAGACAAAATTATGCATGTTTAATAATTATATTTATTTGTGGATTACTTGACAAAATCTTCCTTTTCCTGAAATGACTCCTAGCCATGTTAAGGAGCAACACTGTAGATATCTGTTGCAAATTGGTTGACCTGTGTTCTCCTAGTGCCCTTTGTAATGCATCCATAATACTTGGAGAGATCTGGATTTGTGAGCAAAGCAGAGATTCAAGATGAAAACATTGCCTTCCTGCCTCTTACACAGATGGTATTTCTGAAATTGAGTGGAACAGAAAATGCTACTCTGCCTCAGTTCTTCCAACTCAATGTACATCTTGTCATTCTGCTTCTCGTTTCTGCTAAAGCTACAGGAATTCAATCTCAATGTACACAATATAAACCATATCCAACTCATGTATGTCTACATACCTAGCAAGGTGTGAACTGCAGCTGATCATTTTGCTGTAATAGAAAGCACATTGAATCTAGAGTTAAGAGCTGGAGGACAGATTACAAGTATAGTCAATGCTGCACTTCTCTTAAAACATACATATCTAGCAATGTAGTCTGTGAGCTGAGAAAAGTGAGACAGTTGTGCTTAGACTGAGAACAAGGAGAAGTTAGCTTTCACTCATTTATTATAGGGGGCTGGTCAGCTCAGTGGGTTGAGCGCGGTGCTGACAATAATGACAGCACTGAGGTCATGGATTTGATTCTCGCTCAGTCCCCATGTGTTGCCTGGTCTAGTTGAGGGGCGGCATCCCTGCCCATGACAGGGAGGTTGGATTATATTATTTCTAAGGTCTCTTCCAACCTAGGCCATTCTATGATTATTGAAGTTTTTCAGTATTTTTGCAAAGGAGTGGTGGATTGTACCAGTTCTGCTATCATGTCTGTAGGAATGGTTATACAAAATGTGCTACAATTCAAGGTACAGCTTAAGAACTCCTAATATATTTCTAATATATAACTCCTAATATTTCAGGGTCAAGAACTACTTATATTTATATATCGCAGGCATGTGGAAAAGAGAATTGTGCTTTATGTGAAGAAAGAATTAGAAATCAAAATGTCCTGAAATCAAGATGCAGTTAATAATAGTTGCTTCAGGCTTGAAAATATTTGACATTAGCCTATGTAAAATGCTCTGGTGTCTGAAAAGCTGAAGGTATAGGAGAGCCTGAAGAAATTAATCAGGAGAATGCAAATATATTTAAAAGGCTGATAAGCTCCTCTGCTTGAGATTTCAGGCAGGGCAGACTTTTGCCCAAGTTCTGAAATGGCTGACAACATCTAGAGTGGGTCTTATTTCTGTTGTGCCATGTGTGCAGGATTCTTTTTTTTCCTATGCCAGTGAGAAACATCCTCCTCCCACGTGTCCCTGGGAAGGTGCCCAGAGGGCCACAGCACAGCCCTTCATTTGGCAAATAGTTCTTACTCTCAAGCCGGTGCAAGCCTGTTGCTCAGCTGAGTGATGCTGAGGCTCCTCTTGAGGTCTGTAGGAGCAACCACAGGTGGGCTGGGGTAGAGAGCAGGTATCTGCCACATGCAGTTTTAAGAGACTTGACACTTGCACCAAATCCGCTGGGAAACCAGCCTGGCTTGCAGAGCGTGTAGTGAGGAAATCAAGATGTCATGAGAATAATCCATCTTGGAAGAAGCTGTTGCTGTCTTCCATGAAATTGCTGTGTGTGCAGCTGCCCACGATGTATTTTGCTGTGTAAGGGCTATCGGAGCAATCATTCACTTGTGTGCTGACATGCCAGTATTTGGCACTCTGCAACATCTCAACTGAGTTGGATTTAAAACATTGTAGGGTTGTCCAGCTGGAAACAATTTGGAGTTATTTCACTTGACTTGCTCATCTTTGCCCTCCCTCTTTGTTTCTTTTAGTTGAAGTTCATATAAGGCCAAGGATATTGCACTTGAAAATAATGCAAATAAATATTTTGAGCATTGGACTGATGCCCTGGCCTGCTATTTTAACCAGCCTTTTAATTATAACCAAGGTAGTGTGGAGATCCTTAAAATATTTCCATCACTTACTGTGAGAAGCTATCAAGGATAAGACCTCTGTAAAGTTAACCTTTTGGAAAAGAGGTGTAGAGTAAATTAAAACTGAAATACTATAAACACACAAACATGGAATGATACAAAAAAAAATCCCAGACATTTGAATCCAGCAAAAGAAAGGGCAACTTCCCACCATCTGCGGTGACCTTTTATTTTGAAAATATAATGCTTGTTAGGAGGAGTAATCTGTACTCTCCAAAAAGACAGTTAAACCCAAAATCTAATTTCAAAGAAAGAAGATGCCAGGGTTCAAACACTGCTGCTTACTCTTGAAAATAGGCTTGACTTTGTGTGACTGGCTTTAATAAGCCAAGCAAATGTGTTACCTTTGCTGCTGCAGTCTTTCATTTGTCATGGAAACCAATAGCTGTGTAAAGCAAGATAAGTATTTCTTACATGTTTCATTTTACATGACATGTGCATCATGTTTACAAAACATGGGATTTTTCTCTTGGATAACTTCATTCTGTGGCTGTTGGCACAGCATATACAGTTTTTCCTGGTCCTGTGATACAAGCAAGCACATCATTTGACCTGTCTTTTTTCACTGTTCACATTCATATTTAAAGACTTGAAGCAATCGTAGAAACCAAGGCAGGATGATCCCCAGAAGATGACATAATTTCCACTTTCTTTTGCAGTGGAAGCCAGAATGAGAATAGCTGTGTAAATCTGGATCAATGATATTTTTCACAGGAAAATGAATTAAGCTGCTTTTCTGCAGTGTTTCTTGTCAGTATCTTTGCAGCTGACAGTGTAGTTAGAATAAAAATAATATAATACCTTGACTAGAAGATGAATGACATTCTTAAAGGTAACTATTTAAAGGCCTTTTTAAATCTCAGAGCTGTTGCTGTTGCTTGCAGGTAGAAGTTTCTCCTGCAGAGAATGATGGCTGATGTGAATGTCAGTTCAAGAAGAGAAGGCCTCTACATGATGCAAGTGACTTCTCTTGGCAAAAATGGATTTGCACAGAGCAGTTAAGAGCTTCGACTTGCCTGACTAATATGGCAGTAATTTACTGTCAAGCAGATTTATTTGTAGAGAAAAGATGTGCAAAATCATGGCCAGAGATTTTTTTTAATTCTTAATATTTTTTTTGGTTAATAAAACTAGAACATAGGCTATCTACTAAATTAATGTCCTCTGCATCTTTGGCTTTTTTCTTCCTTGAAAACCCCAGATAAATGAACACTAAGCAATTGATACACCTTCAGATAGAGACACCAAGACTTGTGCTTATAAGTCAAAGACTCTGTCTGGTAATTAATGTGAGTATTTAAAATAAAAGGAAATTAAATTTGCAGACTATAATAGACACTGTTGAAAACTCCACATGGAGATGACATCATGATCTTATTTCCCACATGTATATTTGCAGCAGCATTAGCAAATGTTTGAGTAAGCATGCTGATATGTGTCTTGGAGGCTGTCTTCATCCATGCATGACCCTGTGAAATAAAACTGAATGTTTAAAAATACTATTTCATCTTGTAAAAGCTTTTAAAAATTTGGCCTTTCCAAGTAATAATTCCATAATCCTACTGAGATTTTCAATATGCCTAATTGCAAATAGGACAGTACTCATACTAGAGACAATACATTATTTAGGGCAGTTCAGTGCCTCTTACGCTTTTAATAAGTTTCCTCAGCTGGACCCCTGTAGTCTTAAAAGACTATATTAATTATAAGTGAGGTCTCTACAATGTGTCTTAAATATAATTCGTTAGTGCATTTTCCTGGGATTTTGGATTGGATCTTAGCATTTAACCTACAGTATAAAACAAAGTTTTGAAAAATAAAAGCTATTTTTCTTTGAAGACAGGCAGCTAAAAGGTACAAACTGAAGTTGCTTTGAGACCATGTCCTTCCTCTGTTCAACTTGCTAGTGGCTTTTCACATTTGAGTACTCCAGTGCATGATGCTCATGTAAATGACATAGCTGGTTTGGTAGATGATCTTCAAGTTTTTTTAGAGGACTTATTTGAAATCACTGGCAGGGTAAAAAAACCCCACAATTATACACCACATATTATGGAATAATATAATATTTCTGCTCACTGATGAACTTTTTTTGTTATGGCATTACAAACATATTAAGAATGGGCAACCTACTGGAGTTGATAAAATAATGGAGAGGGTATTGAAATTGTGCACTGACCAAATCTGCTACTTAGACTGGCAAAATTTATTCTGGTTTCCTTGCTGATGGCAGCCTCTCCATTTTCTGTGGGTCTTCTCGCTTTGCAAATTTTTGGTGCTTATATATAAGGTTTGGGAACCATGTTGTTCAATTTGTAGGGTTTTTTGGTGGTTTGTGGGTTTTGGGGTTTTTGGGGGGAGGGGTAAGTGTTTGCCAAATGAAATTCTAAACTATTGCAATAGATAACTCTCCTTTAAATTGTGTTCATATCTGAGGGAAAAATGTAAACTGTAAAAGATTCCGAGTATTAGGATTTATGTGGGAATGTCACAAGTGACAAGCTTTCCGTAATGAATTGCTTCAAAAGAAAAGTACCACCTGTCTGACATTATTTCAGACTTAGTTAATTACACTATATCACTTCTGACAACTACGGAAAAATCAGACTGATGTTTCTGACCTCTAATCTGAAGAGAACTTTCCTTCTTTATGTTGTTTTAATCAAATAGCACAAGGTCTCAGTATTACCAAGTCACAGCTGCCCAACAAGAGGTTTGAATTCTGCATGGCAGCTCCAGTTTCTCTTCATCAGTATTGTGTTGCTTTTACTCCAATTAAAAAATGAGACAATTTTAGCCTGTATTTTTGTATTATGTCCTCAAAAAACCAAAGATTCTTAGAACCTTTCAATAAGCATACATATATCACAAGTTCATCGTTTTTTTCATGCAGGCTTGTAAAATAAATACAAAACTCCTTTTCCTCCCAAACCATCTGCATATGATAGTGATAAGAAAATATAGAATTATCTGGAATACTGACCTAACTGCTTAATTTTTCACCTAATTTGTGAACATAATTACTTCTGATCATAATTTTAACTATTTTTTCTTCCTGAGACCATTTACTGTTATTTGAATTTCTTTTTTTTGTGTAGTTGAAAAATATCTCTCATCCCAGAATATTTCATATAAAAAAGTATAAATGGTTCTGTGATGAACTGAATAATTAATTGAGTCTAACTATAGTTGAAATGATTGGAAAAGAGTGTATGTGTCTCTATGGCAACTTTCTCTTCTGTGACATCTCCTCTTCCAGTGAAAATTCAAGAAAATTTATACTTAACTAGTTGAAGTTAAATCAGGAAGGTACCCTAAATGTAAAGTCTGTTATGTATTGTGAGACATCTGGCATTTCTTGCAGAAATGAACACAAAATTGTCTTGAGCTTGTGATGCCAACAGCTAGGAAGTGCTACATCCGAAGATACTTATGCAGCTGTTCATTTTCCCCAGTGCTGCTGTGCATTTTGATACAGCTTTTAAGTGCACACTCACGTACTGGTGTTCATTCCCTTATAATCTCAATGTTTCACAAGCACTGGGCAGTCTGTTTTTACCTCTGCCTCCAAGGTGGTGTGGTATTAATATCTCTGACAAATAAGAGGCCACAGTACAGAGCTATCAGTTAGGAATATATGTAAAACTTGGGATACATCTGAGAGGCAGCTGTAATTAGTTTTCCAGAGCAATTAGTGCTGTGGCTTTGAATGTATTTAGGGCATAATTTTGTGGTAGATGTGCTGTGGGTATTTGTCTGTGTGTTCCTATGAGCTGTGCTTGTAAACTTTGCCACTGGGGTTAAATTCACAGGACTTTGGCACTCTTTCAATAGGCTAACCACTAGAATGGGTGATTTTTTGCATATATTTGACAACGCAGGGGCAACACAATTTGGGGCATTGGAAGATGACTTTGTTTCTCTAATTTTGCTATGCTTTTCTATTCTACCCCCAAGTCCCTCCTGGTGGTCTCCCTCTAGGTACAAGAGCTCACCAATCTGGGTTCTGCTCTCCATCTTCTTACTTCAGGAGATCTAGTTTCTCCTCTGTGGATTTTCATCAAACACAAATTCAGTTAATTTTCATGAAAACTTGTGTGGTTTTCTGTTTTTTTTCTGGGGGGCAGGTTGGCCTAGCCTATATGGCAAACAATTTGTTCCTTGGTTCTTTACCGGTCCTCATGGTATTTCTTTTGTTTTTAGCTCACCTTCCAGGACCATTCTCACCTTTTGTATCATACTATTTTATGTTTGAAGGAAGTGCTTGGAGAAAGAAATAGCAGGAGGACAGAGGCTTCACTTTCTCTGTTCATTGCAATAGGAACCAGTAAAAAATATGACTACTCCCTGGTGTGCTGCCACATGCCTAGTACTGAAATCCAGTTGCCAGGTTCTTCTGATGACAGCAACTTTTCAAAGTTCAGATGTTTTCTCCCTCTCTCTCCTGTCACTGGGGCTCAGGGAGATGTATCCCAACCCAGGTACACTGAATTTCCCTGAAGCTCCAAGGATGCGTTGAGATGTGTCTTCACAGGAGAGAATCTTTTCTCTCATCTGACTCTCAACAATGGCTAAACTATTCTTAATTATGATTTCTAAAAACAGAAGTGAAAAACAACAAGTATAGTAATTTTAGCCTGACTAGGCTGTGTTTGGTAACAGGGTAGAGTGGAAAACACATGGGAGTGTCAGTGACATCTAAATAGGTCTTATGCAACAAACCCTGTTCATACTAGTCATACTTTTGGGGCATTTATAGCTTTACAAAGGAGAATCTTCCTCTCCTTCATAAGGACTAATAAGTCAAGACTAACACTATTGGCTTTGATTTGGACACAGCAGCTGAAAAAATTTAAATGGCTTAACTTGTACTTCGTGTTATGGCAGAGAAAAAGTCAGATAAGTTTATTTTTAACTTCCATCTGTATAATAACTCTATTCTGTTACAATTTCTCATAGTTTCACACCAACCGGAAGGTAAAATTTTGTAAGCCATCCTGTACGCTGCCTCTGGATGCAAATTGTCATTTAATCAATACTTCTGGTCTTTCACCTGAATCTTTAGGCCTTCTATAATTATTTCAAACACGGGAAGTGTGCTGTCACATAGGATCTCAAAGAGGGTGAATGCAAAAGAGAAATTCTTATATCTCCTGCAGTGAAATAGGTAACTAATACTTGTTAGTATTTTATATAGTCAAGATTTTTGGTAGATCCAATCTAAACATCCTCTGGTGGGACTTGAGCCCGTTTCCTCTCATCACTAGTAACTTAGGAGAAGAGACTGACCCCCACCTCACTACAACCTCCTTTCAGGTAATTGTAGAGAGCAATGAGGTCTCCCTTCAGCCTCCTGTTCTCTAAACAGTCCCAGTTCTCTCAGCTGCTCCTCATAAGACTTGTTCTTGAGTCCTTTCACAAGCGTTGTTGCCCTTCTCTGGACACACTCTAGTGCCTCAATGTCATTCCTGTAGTGAGGGTCCAAAACTGAACACGGTACTTGAGAAGCGTCCTCAACCAGTGCCAAGTACAGGGGCATGATCCCCTCCCTCCTCCTGCTGACTATGCTATTTCTCATAGAAGCCAGGATGCCGTTGGCCTTCTTGGCCACCTGGGCACACTGCTGGCTCATGTTTAGCCGGCTGTCCACCAGCAGGCCCAGGTCCTTTTCCACCAGGAAGCTTTCCAGCTGCTCTTCCCCAACCTTTTATCATTGTCTGGGGTTGCTGTGGCCCAAATGCAGGACACAGCACTTGGACTTGTTGAGCCTCATACAATTGACCTCAGCAATTTTGAGAGAGTCTTTAGGGTAGGTGTGTTCTGAATAACCAGAGGGAAAAGATTCTGTAACTGCGACTTCTGTTTTCTTGTAAAAACTACACAAACTTGGATTTCAGGTATTTTTCCTCAAATGAGAAAGCAGTCATTTATATTTCCCTGATTTCTATGGTCAGCCTTGGAGAAAGCTTCCTGTGAGTTTTTAGCTGGCTTGATGAAGTGGCACCTCAGCTATTACTTATTTTTCAGAAAACATTAAAATGGCTGTTCTTCAAATTAGGTAGTAACGAGGTTCTCCTCCCAGCAGCTGGTTTTGAGCTATAATTGGCCATTAGGATGTCATGTTTTGCTTGGAGACTTTGAGAAGATAACAAAGCTATTTTCTATCAGTACAAGTTGCCTTTTATTACAAGTAAGGGAGAACTTCAAACCAGGTCACAGTGGTCACAGAGGTAGTGGCTTATTTTCCTAAGTGAAACCAATTAACTTTCTTGACTTCAGAGCTTGTATTTCAGTGTAAAATACTGGGTTGCGTAAAGGCACTGCAAACTTGATTAACATATAAATAAGTTAATTTTACCCTAAAAAAACCCAACAAGCCAAAACTCTGGAGCTTTATTCTGTGTCTCAGTAATTTGAAAAACAAACCAACCAGCCAACTTGTTTCTTCCAGTATGAGTAATTTGATCTTAAAGTGAGATTTTGGGCTACGTATAATGTAATAAGCAACCCTGCAATTGTAGTCCTTTAATTTCCAAATACCACTTGGGACATGATTCCTGTGGCCTTAGATATAAAGACATTCCCTTAAATCTGTGGAATGAAAATATTGAATAAGGTTCTCCCCATAAGGTGTAGACAGGACACCGAACTATAAACATGAATGGTTTTGTTTGTACAATTCAGAGCATACTGAACACCTTGCATAGATAACAACTAAATCTGGTAATAATGTTGAAGGTTACTTTCCTGGATCCAGGATTCAGTTCTGAAAGGGAGAGGAAGAAGTTGAACAAAATCAAACTAACAACAGTAAATTCTGAGGGCATGCATTGAGATTTAAGAGCCCGTTGCAAATCTCTGTTGTGCTTTAGAAACCTAAGCTTATACAGTATCTAGTGAGCAGGATCCTCTACTTAGGTCTTCCTTGGTGTTTCCCGTGAGGACTATTACCCTGGGATAGTCCACAAGGACACAAATTCTTCATTGATGTGGCAGAGAGATGTGGGAGTTAAGGTACATAACCAACACTGAATGGCAGAAGAGGTTGAATGATGTCATGTCTTAAAGGGTAAAAACAAAAAGTTAGTAGTTAGCTATCTTCATTTTAAAAAAAAAAAAAAGTGAGAAGTCTAGGGAGTTTCCAATCACTGATAAGTGCTGTGGGATGGAACCAGTCGTATGGCAGAGCAGGACAGGAAATTATTACTGTTCATCCAGCTGTTCTAGTACTTCTTTGGTATGACAATAATATAGAATGAACCCCTAGAAAAGGAGGCTCTAGAAGTATTACATTGTAAATGATGCTTCTTTTCTTTTGGACTTAAGATATTCTGAAAAATGTCTTCAGTGCTCCAGTAATCCTTTGATAGTATCAGGCAGAAAGATAATTCAGTAAATAAAGCTACTTTCATACATCCTGCTGTGGGATCGTACTAGCACTCATTTGCTTGGAGAATACGCACATCTAATTAAATGTATTCAGTGGATGAAGCAAAAATTGTTATACTCATTAATATATTTTAAAGTTTACAAATTTGATTTGATATTCATCTGTGTTGTTCAGTGCCTTGTGTCTTTGTGCACCTGCATACTTAGATAGCTTTTAGGCAGCCAAGCCATGCCTGGAACAATAAATTAATGGGCCTTTCTGCACAATGCAAGTAAGATTTGAGTATGATATTAATAATTTTAGTTCAAATATTCCTTCTTCTTAATGGCAAAAAACCATATTTTCAAGTCTGAGAACTTGTTAGAACTGTGGGTAGTATGAGAAAGAAAATAGAAAGCTGTATATGAAAATAAAATTTACATGAAACCATAAAATGGCTGCAGAAAAACTGAAGTGCAGTTCAGGATGTTAGTGTAATAAAAAAAATCAAGCATACTTACTTGTTTTTTATATATGATGAAGACATCATTTGTTGATATTTCTGAATTTTATTGATATATGACTTCTGTTGAAGCTTGCTTTTACTAAAGATTTGATTAAAAGTGGTTAATAGAATATGAATGTACACACACTGATGTTCCTGGAAATTATTGTTTATTATATACCGTCATCATTAATATAGAGAATATAATGCCATGGAAAGCCATCACATTTTTCTTTCATGTGTTCGGTTTATGCTATACAAAAAATATTTTTACAGAATGTTAATAATGTGTCTAAAAGTTTATAAAAAAGTTATTTATAAAAAGGTGGATTAAAGAAGTATTTCAGTCCAGTCACATTTGTAGAGGAACCCTTAAATAGAAGACTTGTATCTGATCTCTGAAAATTTTTTAAAGGAAAGTTGTTGTCCTTGAAAACTGACATGTGCA
Organism: Apaloderma vittatum; assembly: GCF_000703405.1. Classification (NCBI taxonomy): domain Eukaryota; kingdom Metazoa; phylum Chordata; class Aves; order Trogoniformes; family Trogonidae; genus Apaloderma; species Apaloderma vittatum. The sequence continues at coordinate 39,197 of NW_009712170.1, forward strand.
GCTTTATTTTTTATTATTTTATTTTTCTAAGAGTTAGGAGTAAGTTACTATATATGAAGAAACACTTTCGTTATGTTCTCATATTAAATGGTTTACTAACTCCCTCTGCAAACTTGAATTTATGGGCCTTCAACATAGCTAACTTTATTTAGGATTCCTCCCCTTTCCATGAAAGGTAAAGCAGTTTGAATTTTATTCCAATTGGTTGTTTAATTATATTTTGTCTTAATTGTATAGAAATGTCTTTGGAAACGCTGCAAATACATTGTCGGTATTTAACCGTCAGTTGTTTTTTTTTCCTTATGGTGTAAGCTGATGAGAAGCTGCAGATCAACCTTTTTTTTCACAGAAAATTTCTAAATTCAACTAATTACATTGAATATCAGCTCTAATTAGGCATGGAAAAGGAAGCACTTTGGGAATGGGGTAAAAAGAAACCATAATTATTTAGCATACTCTGATACAGCCCTGCAAGAGGAAGCTAAGAACCAGAGAGATGCTGCGCTATGGTAATACACATGCTTAACATGCATAATTTTAGGAAGTATGGTCATGAATTGCTGGAAGCGAAAGGCTAGAGACAGCAATGGCAATCTGGTTTTAAATGTCTTTTTTTCAATCCTTTTTAATATTTTACATTAATTGACCTGTGAGATATTCTGAATTTTACTGTAATGAGCAACATAGGACATCTGTGAAATATACCTGCTTGATTGCTCTTCATATTCAGAGGTTCACTTGGTGTTTCTCTGTAGGAGGACAGCACAGAATGGGCAAGGATAGCCTGTGGGATTGCAAATTACAGATCTATCAAATGGTGTTAAATTGAGGAAATCTAGTTTCCTCTAATGTTGACTAGTCCCACATGTAACCCAAGGGTTTTAAAAGATCACATGTCCTCACTGGAATGGAATTTAAGAAAGGATTGATGGAAACATAAAAAACCCTCTCTCTTGCAGAACTATGGACTTTCCACACAGATTTCTGTTTTCATGTGGCCAAACACATATTTTGGTAGAGGGCAGTTTCTTAATAAATGGACTTTGCATTGATCAGACAGTTGGTTCAGGGGGGCTACTTCTGGGTTTGGAGCTGGGTATGTGTGTAGTTTGCCCAGGCAAGCAGATCTGTAGACATCTGGGTCCTAGACAAGCTCCAGCTTTCTCTTTGATATCCTCCGGTTTTCTTCTATATAGGAATGCCATTGATTTGAACTACACAGAAAGCAATTGCAGGTTTTTGTACTGATCATCACATCTGAAGGTCTTACATTAATTTGTGTAGGAGAAAAAACATCAAGCTGAGATGATAATAAATCTGGGCCTTTTTTGCTGTTCAGCCATTTATTTTTTTCTGCATCTAGATTTTCAGGTACACAGAGCTTGAGACCAGGTGAGAGCTCTCAGAATTGTGTGAACTCTACATACTCACTAAGGAGCCCCCGAAGTCCGTACAAAAAGTGGTTTTAGTGTGATTTCAAACACTGGTGAGAAATTAGATGTCATCTAGGTACTTAACTGCAAGATTTTCTCATGTGAATTGCTATTTAGTTCTCTGAAGTATAATCTTTAAGTGGGAAGAAACTTTTTAGGAATCTAAATTTTGTGGATCCAGGAAGAGTATGCTTTTCAAAGACATATCAATGAGACAAAAACTTTTAAAATATTTATTTATATTTATAGTATTTTAAAGGATTCGGTCAATTCTGACTGCAAAATTCTATCTGAACAGTTATCTAAACCCTTGAATTCTATTAAATGAAGTGGTTCATAAGCATCTGTTGCAAATATATGAGGACAGTTTAACTATAATTCTTACCTTTTATGCTAATAATAATCTCATTAAGGACAAGAGACTGAATAGGCGCAGAAATTTAACTACCTTCAGTCCACTGAAGCTGAAAGACATCACTCTGAGAGGTGGAATGGATGCTGATGGAAAAGATAAACATGCTTAATTAACATGGAGTTTCCAAAGATGCCCAAATCAAGATTTTCCTGTCAAGGCTTATCTTAAACTTCGATTACTTCTGAAAAGTGACTGATTTCTTTTTGTATATGTGATTTGGTAGAATAGTTGCTACCCATGCAAAAACTTCTTTCATGGCATAACATCCTCTAGTAAAAAAATGAAACCAAACCACCTTTAATTATGTATATTAGCTAGTCTGTTTTAAAAAAATACTGAAAGCCTGCAGTCCTAACAGCACAGATGGCTGAGTAGCTTCATAATTCTCAAATCTTTTTTTAATAAAGATATCATATGTTTATTGATGATACAGTGCCTAAGTGATACTGGTGCATCGTATCTACATATTTGTTGTTGTAAAACAGTGAAGCAAATTAATAACCTTAACAGTTCTTAGTTTTTAAGGTATTGTCTGACAGGTTTTAACATAAGGAGCCAAATTCTGTTGTCTTTCCGTATTGGCATGACACGAATTTATTCACATAGTTTCACGTAGCTGCTTTCAGATGTCTTGCAAACCAAGTTAGGCAAAATAAGGCCACAATAAATTCTATATCCACTTCAAAAACGCAGTTTATAAACTCTTAATTAAAGGAAATGCTTTATGCTTAGGAAAAATAACTATTTAGTAAATGATTAGTTAAAAGGTTACTATTTTTAGCACTATTATATTGAATACATCTGCTTAAAATGCTGTACTTAGCTTTTGGAGATCTTTGTTAATGAACAGACTACAAAATTTTTCAACACATTCATCATCCACAATTACTCAAATTTCAGTGAATAATTATTAACACACTGAAGATTTGCAAACATTTGTAGTTCTCTATTCATATGTTGAATTGGACAGTATAATATGTATTTCCAATTATGCTTTCAGAGCTACATGTTAAGCTGTAGAATTCAGTTGGATTTTTATGAACACAGAAAATAGAAAATTGAATTTTTTACCTTACTCCATGAGGAACATTTGCAACCTTAAAGCTTGAGTACCTAAATATTAGTAGTACAAATGTTTCATCAAATGGCAGTTTTGAAATGGAGTGACTATGGTACTTGCTTCAGTGTAACTGATACTCCAGCAATTGACATTTCTCTCTTGATCGATGTGCTCTCTGATGGCATCTCAGAGTAATACTAAACCACGTGCAGATCTTGGGCAATTTTTTATTTTTTAATTGATGAAAATCCAATTGTGTGGAAGCCTCTGACTTTTATTTTTCACTGATGATGCAAGAGAAACAAACTGCCATGAACCAAAGACTAAATTACTCCTGGCTGCTTTAGGGACGGTGTCTTCCCTTCACTCTGCCTCTGGGAGAAAAGCAACAGCTCAGTTGCTGCTCTCATCCCCTTCCTACCCTTGCTCTCTGCTTGGCTGTCCTGCAGGAATATCCTCCTGTGAGCAGTGTTGTCTTACTAGTGCCCTTAATGCATGCACCCATAAACTCATTTATATTAGCCTGAAGTCTAACACACAGAGCTTAGAGGAAGTTTAGTAGGTGATCTGGGTGGGGAGAGAAAGTTTAGTTGGTGATGTGGGTGCGGAGCAAAAGTTTAGTTGGTGATCTGGGTGTGGCAAACTGGAGCGTAACAAGAGCTCTGCTTTGTATCTATCCTAATATATAGATATGTATATATATAAAAAAGGAAATAATTAAAAAAAAAAAAGTTTGCTTTCTTGCACATCTTGCTTATCAGTGAGTAAACCAGCACATTTTAAGTAGGTAGGTTTTTGGTACTATTTCTTCATATAGGACTTCACAAAGCCTTTGTCAGTAGTTATATGAAATCTGTCATTTAGTAATAACTATGCACACAACATGCACATATACTTAACATGCATAAGTTGGTTTTGTTCTGTTAGGCAGTAACTCCTGTATTTCCATTTCCCCCTTTTTGCAAAGGAAGCAACAGCAGTCAGGCCTCATGAAAACTTGTGCTGTCTTACGTTGTTATTACCAGGGAGACTAGTACTGTGATATTGCAAGTATAGTTGTGTTTGTTTGAATGTGGTCAATAAATGGTACTTGTTGTCTTTGGTAACTATCAATATTTAAAATATATTGTAATTAAGTATGTTGCTTCTCAGTTAGGAAGTGGAATATTACAGAAAATGAAGTATATAAAATAAATGAAAAAAATGCATTATGGTGGCCAGATATGTCACTACTATTTTGTTTTCTTTTGAAGTTTTTTAAGCTTGGAGTACTTATTTAACTCTTCATTCCAACTTTATTAAGCACCTATTAGAATAGATTGGGCAATTTCATTCTATTAATTAAATGTAAGAGGGGTACTGTCTATTCAAATGAGAGATAATATTTTAATCAATAGCTGTTTTTCTAACTTTCTGTGAAAGAACAAATTGCATTTTCAGCACTTCCTCTCCTAAATAGCAGTTCTGTAGGTGGATACTCCTTTTGATACGGGGTGTTTCCACACATTTAATTAATGAACTAGCATAGCCTTACAGTCTTTTTTACAACTCTGTTAATAACTTTTCATTAAAATTAAGAATAACATTTTTTCCTTTTCTAAATTTTAAATTTTTTAAAAAACAAAATAAAACCCAAAACAAACCACCAACAAAAAAAACCCCACATAATTTTTGTACATCTTTGCCATTAATGCAAAAACATTTTTCGTTTCTTCAGATGTAAGTGGCTACAAGGGCTACATCAGGGAGCTTTGGGACCGATAGCCATGCTGCCTGCTGCTTCAGCAGCTGGTTCACCAGCAGCGATATGGGGACGTAGACTTCCCTTTTCTGATATGGGGAGACTACTACCCTAACCTGAGAGGAAGGGTAGCATGCCCAATTCAGAGTCTAGGTCTTCCTCAAGGGAAGATTGCCTCAGTTTGAATGTAAATACATTGTGAGGGGTGCTGTGCTACACCAAATAGATGGACGAGATGAGAAGGAGGAAAATAGAAAAATCCAAACTGCTATGCACCATGTAATTTTGGCCTTTGAAGGTGTGAAAGTAACCTAAAGAGAGACCAGATTACTTTTTTTTCTTTTTACATAGTTGAATTGCTTTTAACGTTGCCTATTCTCTTGAATTAGCACATTTCTGTTCTTATTTTCTCCAATTAATGACTTGATTGTAAATGTCAGTGGCATTAATTGGTGCAACTTTGGAGCACTTTGGGTTGTGCTGACATCTTTTGTCAGGTAAATGTAGGTAGCAGAGATATCAGTACAGCAGGCACCTTGCAAGGAGTGAAAATGGGTGGACTTGTTTTGGGTATTTGCAAGTTAGCTGCAGTTCAGTATATCTGGAACACCTTTTGGGCGGTGAGACTGTTAGTAAAACTGTGTGTGGTGAGTTAGATTTGCAGACACAGAAGTGTCAGAGTCGGGAGTGCTTACGTGGCTTCTCACTTACAGGAACAGCAGCTTTTCAGTAAGGAGAAAAATATAAAGCAAGATACACTGGTTTGAAGTGTTAAAGGTGGTGGAAGGTGAATACATAAAATGTGTGGACACAACGTATTCATAAAATCTAGGCATTTTCAATCTTCAGATAAATGGTCAGGCATTTTCAAAGAATTTCTGTCAGTATTACATTCATGAAGTAACTCAAAAGTCCTGATTGGTGGGGCTCATTACTTGAAATATTTGTTAATAGTTGACTATTTCATCATGAGTATCCTCTACCTTGTATATACATCTTCCAGAAAAATGTAGAGGCAGTAATTAATATCAATGTTTGAGAATAATAGTTTTCAAAAAATAGTCAGGGATAGGAAAGATGCACACAATCTACAACCTTTGTTACTTACAACAGCTTTCAGAACTGTAGTTCATGCATTGTAACCATCAAGTCTAACTGTGGTTTGTAAAGTGAAGATGACAGCTGGTAATAATGTTGAGAAAGATAGCTGCAATCGAATATACAGTATAGAAGTTAAAAAAAAAGCTGCTTACATATATAAGCTAATATTCCTAGATTAAAGCATGTTCCTAGATTGAAGAACAAGAACCACATTTAATGCTCACTTTAGTGTCATTAGAATTGAAAGTGATCTTCATGTATACTAGAAGTGAGGAGAACACTTCTTGTTTGAAAAGTTTAATAAAAGCCATCAAACATCACTGGATGTGTATGCCATCTTTCAGAAATATGTGAAAAGCTATGTTAGTGTATTAGTAATACAGAGATGTTGCTGCTTGAACACTTGCACAAGTGAAGATCGTACGTGTGATTGTTTTTCTTCTATCACAACCCGTCAGTCACAGAATGCTCTGATGCATGTGAAGGTCACAACTCACCACAAAAACTTCAGTACTTCAAATGAGTATCTGCGTGTGTATGTTTGTGCATTTGAATTGGTTCCTTACTAGTCTCTCTTGAAGCATTTCACTTGATATAAACACTGCAAAATTTGAATATGGATGCATTTGAAAATCACCTCATGATGACTTTTTATATTGTTTCTAATTCACTTTTGCATTGCTTCATTGATGTCTTTTTATAGTCTTCTGAATGTGCATAGAAAGTCTGTGTTAATTAACATTTTGTCTAGCTGAATTGTTTTATAGTATTAAAATTAATTTACCTTCAGTTTTTCATCTTTGTATCATTGTATAGTGTAAACATGTACACAAAATATTAATACCTGGAATGTTCTTGGCAGCAATAATTCATTTTCTAAAGTAACATCTAAGCTCAGTAATAATTCATTTTGTAAAGTAATATCTAATCTCAACCCTTATACTTGTAAAATGCTTACAGTTCTGACAAGGCTTGCAGTAAAAATCAGGACCACCTTTTGAGTGTTTTTATCTGCTGCTCTTGCTGCAGTCCTAGTAACTATGTTACTTTACCGAAGTATAGAAACATTTTCAAAGATGTAAAGTTCTATGGAAAATATAAATTAAAAAATATATCTTGGGAAAGCTATTAAGCTTTGCAAACTGGTAGCTGACTATAATTCAATAATTTGCTTATTTCTCAGCATTGGTATTATACTTGCTGCAGTTATTGCAGTCTATGTTGCTTAGTGTGCCAAGACTGTAATCCTCACTAAAGATAGTATCCCAGCAACATGCATCATTTCAAGCAATGGCACTGCTTTTTTCCCCTCCTTCCAACCAGGAGAGTGATCTGTTTGCCAAATATCTGAAATAGGAAAGTACTGTCTATACAGTATTTTCTAACTTTTACTTTTCAAAGGTGAAATATACAGCAGGTTCCTGTGTGTGTGTATGTTCTAGCATAGCCCTAAACTATGGGAGTGTTGTGTTGTGAGGAATGGCTTGACAGTGCAGTATGTTGAAAAGTAGATATACGACTGTTCCATTTTAAGGAAAAAAACAGCCAACCCTTATATGCTCACCTTAAATCAAGTGCTTTTAAATAAATCAACAGCTAAAAGGCAGCTGAATTAACTGTTTCAGAGACTAAAGTTTTTCAACTTCTAAAATACTTAAGATCTGTTGAAAAGCTGTCATAAAGGTTAGTTGAATGTCATCGAAGTCATTATCATATTTCGTGTAAGGTTTATGTGGCACAAGCCAATGATAATAGTGAAAAATATTACTAAAATATAGAAAGAGTTTTAAGCTAATCAAAATAAGAGCAGCTAGTGTGTGTTTGACTGATTACTTGCTATTCATAGTGAATAATTTAAGTCACATTCAAGTGTAGTCATACTGAAATTTTGCATTCATATTGCTTCTGTATCCTGTTTCTTCCCCTGCCTCAGTGAATAGTTCTTTCAATATATTGCTGTTAGTACTGGACTTTTATTTTCTCATGACCACACCTAGCTTCATGAGGAAATGGGAAAGGTTGATTAAACTTTTCTATGCTTAAGTTAGTAGTCAGGCCGACTTTGTTTCAGATTGTGTTCTGGGTAGTTCCTTATAATGTATAAAACTTAGCAGGAGGCAAATATCTGCATTTTATTCCATTACGTAATATCCACATGTTCAATTATACAGAATTTAGAAGCTATCTTAAGTTTTTTTTCCTATCTTTCAGTATTCCATTTGAATATGGTTTGAACAGAAATAATTTTTAAAAGATAAGATTTTATGCACAATAGTCTCCTTAGGAGTTAGACAATTTAATACGGAGAATGCTATATCGCAAAAGTTCTTTCTCCATTCAAGACAGGATTGTGAATGGAGGGAAAATGTCCAAGGCTCGAAATGTATTTCATTTCCTTTTCACTGGGAAAAAAAATAGAACTGAAGAGAATTTTAAAGGTTTCACTTGCATTGATTAAAATGTGACATTCATACCAATTTGACCTTTGTAAGTTGTTTTGTATTAATCAGAAATCTTTTCCATGTTACCTTATTACTCTAGCTGCCTCTTGCATGAATTTCTACTTTCATTGTAAGAACGGCAGTATTTTAATTTTCAAAACTAGTACTTGGTTAATAACTCTCTGGATTCTTCTGTGATGCTAGGTGGAGCCTAAACGTCATAGAAGCATTGTTTGTGATGGCTAATTAGATATCCAAGTGATTTAACCTCTGTATGTCATTGTCATCAAGCTGATGATCCTGATGAAGAATGCCTGACAATTAGTGATGTAGAAATACCAAAATAACATAGACATTATTTATGTGATTGCTAAATTAGTTGTTAGACATTGTGAATATTAGAGGAGTAGCCAGCTCATCCGTCACTTCTCAAAACTCTTAAAAACATGCTTTCTTTTTGATTTTTGTGCTGGCCAAAGAATACTTCTTTTGTGAGCAAAATGCAGAAGGCATTCTATTTTTCTTAATCCTGATCTATATAAAAGTCCATCAAGCAATAACATGAAACTGGCTGTTTTGTGAGGGCTTCCCACGCTTCTTGACTGCTAGATGATATTTCATGGCCTGAAAGAGCCTTCTGTTTTCTCCCTTGCTAGGGTACTTGGACGTCCCAGCTGTTGCATTGTCTTCACCATGAAAAGTCTCTTAAACCTTATCCTCTTCTAGGTATTCTTTAAACTGCTTGTCATCTGTAAACAAACCATTTCTCCAGTCCCACAGGAATTTAACTGCTTTAATAACCTTGGGCATGGAATATTTTCAAAGGCTTTGCTAGAATATATGTATATGATGTCCTCTGGGTCCCCTTTACACGCAGCTCCCGACAGCATCACTGAAGTCTAGCAGGTCACAGCCTGAATTTCCCTTCACTGTGAAGTCAGCCTGACTCATTTCCAGCTTACTCATGGATTCAGTGATCTTATTCTTTCTAACAGATGCCTCCACCTTAACAGGAGTGGAAGACAAATATGCCAATCTATACAGATCCCTGGATCCACTCTGGAGTTGTTTTTATGGGTTCTACACTGGCAACTAACTTGCCGACAGGTTATGTGCCCTGGCCAGCAATTTTTCAATTTCTCACTGAGATTCCTTCAGAGAGATCTGAGAATGTCTACAAGCCCTGGTGACATACTGTCATATGATTTACTAATATGTTTATTTCAAATTGATACAATTCCTCTGATTTACTACTACAAAGAACGTGTCAGGAGTGGGAATCTCCTCAGCATCTTCAGCAGAAAAGACCAATGCAGAGATTAGTGTCTCTGCAGTGGCCTGGTAACCTCTCAGTGCCCACCCACCAGCTTTGCTGTCCGGCTCCTTGCTTCTTACATACTTCTTCCTACTGATTTATGCAACCTATGCAGGGATGCAAATCCTCCTCAAATTCTTTTTCAGCTCACTTTAATTTCCTGCTTACATTTTAGCATTGTTGTTGAAGGAGCTGGAAGTTTTGCCCTTGCTCCATTGTTTAATACTGTACATGCTTGACAACTGACTTTGCCCGCAGTCCAATTTGCTTTTCTTATTTTTGAGATTGTGCAGTTATTCAGAGGTATAGTCAGTCTTAGCTCCACTTTAGTTATGGTCATTCAGCTTGATACAGCTGTTTGAGATTATGGAAGTGAACAACTAGAGAATTGCAAAGTAATAAAGCTGTTACGACAAAGCAAGCAATTCATATAGAATTCACTTTCTGTACCAAGTTTACTTTTTAATTATTCTGAAGTTTGACTGTATTTTTTTTGGATAGTTGAAATGGTTGTAGCTTAAGATATTCTCATTTCTATCAAGGCCACAATAGCTTCAACATTCTGGGTGAGATCTTTATCAGTACTCTTTGGAGATTAATCCTCATTTTTGCTCTCTTTCCTCTCCCAATAAGCTCTCTATGTATTTTCACATTTGTTTTCACATTTGTTCTGAGTTTCTATTTAAAATATTACTTTTGGCACATTCCTATTGAGAAGCTGCTTCTTCACTGGAAAAACTTACTGAACAGAATGTAATCTCACTTAGAGTTAGGTCCCCTTCTTATGCACATAATTCTGATTCCTGCAAAACAAAAGCCATGTCAAACCTTGTCAAACAAAGGCTATATAGAACAAGTTGTTTCTTTGTCATGTACATGCCTTGT
>NW_009712170.1:49618-75098 GCF_000703405.1 Apaloderma vittatum
CATTCCTGTTCCCATGTGATTTTGCCATTGTTCAGTGAAATATTTGTTCTTAATTTGCCAGAGGTATGGAAATTTAACAATAAAATAATTGCTTTCTTCTTTTAATTTTAAAAATTTTCTTATCCATGTTATAAATCAGAGAAATATAGTGGTATTGGAAAGCAACAATTAAATCCTGTTCTTTTTCAAAGTTTGATTTCAAAGTTTTATAACACCTAATTATTCTTGTCTGACTTCAGTAGCATTTGTGCATGCTCATATCTTGCAAATTGTAATACATGTCCTCTTTTACTTTATTTTGTTATTTGCAAACAAAGCAGTTGAATGACAACTACTTCCTAGAAGAAATCAGTAGATATAAGACCTGTTTCCAGAATTAAACCTTGTGTGATGCACATTTTGAATACTGTGGTATAAACACAATGCATGGGAAAACTCTGGGATGTGTAGTGAAAGAACAGTTGCCTCGACGGTTGCCTCACTCCATGAAGGGAGACATTTTACTGGTGTCTGGCTGGAGTGGTTTGGGTTCCCAGGAGCAGTGTCTTTGTTGGGGATGTGTTTTTCCTTCCTTCCTTTCATCCCTCTGCCAGCTTTTGTGTTTTGTACCCTGTACAGCCCTGTTTGCTTTCAGTTCATCTTTTGTACAGTCCTCCAAGGTAGAAGCCAAAAGGTTCCCATATTTATTCAGTTCTGTTTCTCTATTAGGACAGATGTGATAAAAATATCTATGAGGTTTGATTGAGGTGCCTCTAGAAGGCATTAAGTTACAAAGAAAATTACTCTTCTTTACTGTTGCAAAAACATTGGAATAGAATAGCAATATGTTTCCTGGATGTAGTTTATGATGTTGTGAAATGTCACACTTGCCTTGAGTTGTCTAGACAGTAAAAGAACAGCTGTAAAAAGAATGACAAATAGATGTTTTTTTCTTCCTTTTCTGTGCTGAATCTATATTAAGGAGATGCAGCTCCTCTCAGTAGAGCTGATGAGTTGGCACTGAGTTGAAATCAAAATCAATGTTTATAATAGGTAACTGTCCTAACATCAATACTAATATTTCTTAATCTTCACTTAATGTTATAGATATGAAATCCTTCACTGCAAGCAGTTCTGAATGATCTACGAAATGAAAAATCCCTAAACAATGCGCAGAATGCATATAGGCGGCAAATGCCTTAGTTAGTTACCTGAAATGTTCATGTCTGATGCAGCCAGAAAATCCTAATTTCAGACGGGAGGTCATGAGATCTGCATGTATTGACCGCAATAGCAACATAGATTACTTATTATTTATTTTTTTTAACTTCCTCAGACAATGCTACTTTATGAGAAAATGGACAGTACTCAAATCAAATTGTAACAAACATTTCACTAATGCTTCAAATATTCTGATATGGTGTCATAATTTCAAGGAAATATTACAAAATCTAATGATGTTACCTGTCTAAAAATTGCTCCCATTTTTACCCTTCCCCCTTCACCAGCATGGAAAAATGCCTCAGTACATGAATACGGGAATCATGTCACTCCTCGTTCTTCCTTGCTATCTCTATGTCCCAATTTCTTTATTTTTTGGCAATTCTTTCTACTCCACTCTCCCAAGATAACGTGAAGGTGTTGCACTTTATTCCCTTGTGTGAATGAGCTTTTTGTCCAGCCCCAAACTAAGTCTTCAGATTTAACAGGTGTCCATGCACTAGTGCCAGGTAAATGGTCTTTGGGTAGGATTCCTTACTACTTTCAATTAGTTCCTTCAACAATTTAGGAATAATCTGAGAAGTGTCTGCAGAGCTGCCAATTATATGTTTAATAACACATGGCAAAGTGTATGTTTCCAGTGTTACTATAGACATTTAAATGTTCGTAAGCGAGGCCTGTGCCTGACTGCTTAAAAAAAATTCATCCTGTAGCTCCCCTGTGTATTGTAGGCTGCCTACTTCTGAACACACTACTTGACAGATATTAGACTAGAAACCAATGTTATGCACTATATATAACTTGTTAGACAAGGATTGTATGTCACCTAAAGAGCTTCTGCTGTCTACAGTGGTGTGATTTCTACAGTTTATAATGCTTGTTCATATAGTGATAGTTTTTTCCCCACTGGCTTCTTGGGGGGAAAAAAAAAGGGTTGGAACTGCTGGTGGCTCTGGACACATTGCTGAAAACTAATTTTAATACATTTTGTCTTAAAAATACCAAAAAGTGCATTTTCCTTGTAGTCATGGTCACCGTGTTTGGGTGACCTCTTATTTTCAGTATATTAGTAACAAAAAGAGGCAAAAACCTTGAACGTTTTTCTTTTGTGCTAAGGAAGTGCACGGTCACTTCCCAACTAAAGCTTTAAAGTGAAAAATAGAAGCTTCAAAAAGAAGTTGAAGGAAGAACACTCTGGAGTAAAACCTTATGGCTGTTTGCAGGGTGCTGCTTATGAGCTGTCTAGAAATTCAATGGCTTTTTTTCTTTCAAGAACACTTTATATTGTAGTTGAGTATGTGACATACATTTAACATGCTTTGTAATCCACATTTTCTATCAACTGCTAGTATTTACATCTTTAATTTGTATTATCCTTCACCTGTGTGAAACAGTAGCAATTTTCCCGAATGTGGGATAATACAAGACAATCATTTTCAGTGTACCAAGCAACTAAACACTCAAACCTTAATGTCTATTTCTCAGAATTCAAGATTCTTCCATCACTTATACAATTGAGCCATTATTAACCATATGAAGTAGCTGTGAAATGGGAAGGGGTTTCGAGGAATTAAATTGTCTTCTGTTAGCTTCGTTTTACCCTCCAATTGATCAATATCAACAGGGGCTTTTTAAATGCTTTGTCTTACCTTCTGACTACCCTTTCTTTTCTCCTCTTGAGAGAGAGAGGGATGCTTCAGACCTGACAACATGCAATCTGCAGTAGTTCTCTGAGAATTAAAAAAATCACAACTTTGTTTTAGACACATTCATGATGTTGAGGTGAAAACGGGAGTGGAAAATACTGGTTGCTTACATTTAATTTATACATCTGTTATTAGAGGCATGTTTTCTTCTCTTTCAAACTTTTGCAGATGGTGTACAATAAAGCGAAGGCTAGCCATGGGCCAGTAAATGTTATCAGCTTTGCGATAACAGTAACTTCACTGTAAGAACAGGGTGCATGCATTATAAACAATTGCATATTAACACCTTGGTCTCATTAACTGCAAACTTCTCTGATACATGTCTCAGTGGCAGCTTCTACTAATTAACTCAGGCACTAATTGGGTCAGATGAAATAAAGTAGACAGCAGTCACTCAAGCAGACTAGAACAGCCTGTTCTATAATTGCTTTTGACAGAGGAACAAAAAAGGAGCTTTAGATATTATAGACTAGTGCTAGCCACCACTGTGTACTTAGCATAGTTATTTTTAATGAACATTTTAATACAAACAGAAATTAACGTTAGTCCTCCACGTATGGTTAAGCCATCCTCCTCTGTCAGTGTTTTGCATGTGTGTGACATGAATTTTGGCAGCCTGTGTCTATATAAAACATTTGTCTGATTTTTTTTTCACAGGAGCAAATCAGAAAGTCTGGGAGAAAATTCTAACAATCAAAGCAGTTCCAAGCTTTGCAACTATGTATCACTAGGTGGCATTTGCTGCAGCCGGTTCCGCAGTTTCTTTTTTACATCAGAAGCTTGTGTGAAACGCCAGGTGCTAGTGTTGTATTTTAGACTGTAATTACCTATTTGAAATCCTGATGTTTCTTTCAGCTTCATTTGTTATTAGTCGACAGTTTATCATTCATCTGTGAGCTCCTGTTTTCCCTTTTTGATGTGTGCTGCTCTGACTGGCTCATCAATAAACCTTACTATCTTTGGTCCCTTCTCCTTTACTGTTCATATTTGAACATAAATAGAAAATTAGATTATAAAAATCTCCAGCTAAGGAAAGATATTGTCAGTCTAACAGTAAGCACTTATCCTCTGTTTTCTGAGCAAAGTAAAAAATAATTGTGTACTTTTCATAAAAGTTTTACATATTGAAATTGTGGGTAATTTTATCCAGTTATATAACCTTGACTTTTTATTTTTAGTAATTATTCTCTGTTATAATAATACTCACACACAGTGCCTCTGTCACAGCTTACTCTGAAGTGGCCTGCTGATCAACTAATTGCTGATCTGCCTTCCAAATTTTAAAACCATGAACAAAAAGAAAACCCAAGAAAACTATGACCTTTGTGTACCTGCAAGTCAAGTTTGCTGTTGGCCACAGTTCCTTTATCACAATTTTCCTCCTCACCGTGCATGTAACAACTTTCCTGCTAAAAAACATAAAGGCTAGAGCCACATAAAGTTTTTCAAAATAAAGTTTTTTATTTTGTGGAGATTTTTTTTCTTTTTTTTGGTGACATTGCTGAAATACAGCATCTGCCGGTGCTGCTGTTTCTGGGATGACAGGAACATTTGTAACGCTCACTTTTATAAAAGCTTACTTTGAGATGGCTTGGTAACAGCAGCAGAGGTGAGAGCACTTGCTTTCATTTCGAATTAGTTTCAGCAATTCTCGGAGCGTTGATAGAGAGGAGTAAGAATGCTTATTATGGGTTGTCACTAACCACTATAGGAACACAAACCAATTTTATTAACTGATGAGGATTTGTGCAGTGCTGGCTGTATGTCAGGGCTCACAGAAGGACTGCTGCTGCCACGCTACCGGCTTGGGCTGTCAATCCGTCCTAATGCTGCAGTCCTTCCTCTGCAAGGAGCAGTGTATGTCTGGGGGGAAAAATAAAAAGTTGATGCAGATTCTCTCTTTCGTCTTCTAACAATTCCCATTTTCTCTGGGAAGGGACAAAAACGGGTAGAAGGTAAGAGCATCTGAAAGCAGAGTTAGTACAGTCAAGATGTATTTAGTCACTTTATCACATCTAGTCACGTCTTCAAACGAGGTAAACCTGTATTTTTTTTTTTTTTAAATATCAGTTAGATTCTACCCTTTTAGCCAAGTCAGACCAACATCCAGAGATGGGGCTTAGCAGTGAGTGTTGCTTCCTTCCTCTGAGTGTGATCTCTGCTAACCAACTTTAACAAGTCCTTAGTTGGCTTTGGGAGATGAAAGGATTAAAGTATCTTTCATCAGCTGTGGTGAAAATTGCAGCTTTGTGATGTGGAATTACAACAGGTTTTGTGTATGATAATAATAATAGTAGTAGCAGTACATCTATATGGCAAAAGGCAAAACTGTTGATTTTATGTAACACTGCATGAGGTATCAGCAGCATCCAACTTGGGCTTCCCTAGTCGGAGCAGGAAAAAAAAATCAATTCAAAATAATCCATCAAGAAGTAGTAAAGTATTTTCCCCAAATATATTTGGGCAAGATTAGTTTAGTAACTGTCAACTCTTCCTACTTACATGTTTTGGTAACACTGGTAACTTTCCCCAAATTTTCTGTGACTTTTTAATGAATTTAGTATAGTTTGTAGCAATAAGCAGACTTATCCTGCAAATGCATTTTGTTGCTTTTAGCATCTTTAATTTTGAGAAGTGATTTATCTTTTGCAGAGAAATCTGATGTATTGAAGCGCTAGGCTTCTCTTAGGTTATTTTTGAGTGAATGAGCTCCGCTTTGGGTAAAGCTTCCCGGATCCAAAGTAACTGCTGGTTAGAAAAGAAGAAAACCAACAAACAAAGCCAGTAAAACTTGTGTTTGCAAAGCTGTCAATAACTAGGAGACCAGCGTATTTTTGCCCTAACCCCACTGATGACAACAGACGTGAAATCAAGGTCCTCTTCCAAGGACTATTTACCTCCTATACAAAATCAGAAGGAGGAATTCTTAGACAGCTTTTCAGGGGATTTTTTTCTGTCCATTGATGCTTTCTTTGCTTTTTTTTGCAATGTATACAGCTAAGTCATTAGCTACTCCACTTAACAGCCAGCCAGAAAGACATGGAGAAGTATGATCAGTTCCCAAAGCGTGTTTTCGTGTGGTAGATCAGAGGACTAGGCCAACTGCTGGGAATACCATTAGCAATATATGAATTGGAGCTGAATTATCCTCTGTTCCCTGTTCGGTCCCCGTGTTTTGCCTGATCTAGTTGAGAGGCATCCCTGCCTGTGACAGGGAGGTTGGATTAAATGATCTCTAAGGCCCCTTCCAGCCTAGGCCATTCTATGATTCTATGTTGAGTATAGTTAAAATGTTCTGGAAATGTGAACTGACATTCTGTTTAATTTATTTAATTTATTTTTTTTTAATTCCATTGGAATTGTGCTCCTGCTTTTGTCTTGGGAGTTGTACCTGATACGATTTATTTAGAGGAGGAATTGAGAAATAGCAGGGAGAGGGGGGTTGTGTTTTTAGCAGTCATGCAGCAAAGGACATGGATTTGTTGAAACCTAGATCTATGTGTACATTTCACATCTGCTTATTATTGTTTTAGGGATCATATGTAGCTTGTTTGCATTATCCTGTTATTTCTGGATTCTGGAAATGGTTAATGGCCTGGGGAGACAGATTGCACCATACTGATTTGCTATACATGCTTGCGTAGTTCTTTTGTTCACATCCACTGCTTCCCTGCATATGATCTTGTAGGTACCAGATATCACAACTAATGCCTCATCCTCTTTTATTTTTTTCGAGAGTTTGTCTCTGCCTTTTCCTGTCCTGCTTCTACTTCTCCATATGCATTTTTCCCTTCTTTTCCCGAAACCAGGGAAAAGGTGTTTGCCTCCCCATCTGTCTTCCACCCCACCCCTTCCTCATCTTTTTTTCAATTGTTGTTCTTTTCTTTTCTTTCCTTCTGCTCCAGGCTGGCACTCCATTGTGTTCTCAATCCTTTGTGCCACTCCTGCTCATTTTCTACCCCATGGTGTCCATACTCAACCTCAAAAGCACTCTGTAGTTTTTCCCTAAATAGCTAATTAGGCAAAGGCAGGTCAGAAAAAGGAGACCTTATGTAAACAATTCTGATGCCTTAAAGAATTAAAAACAAAAATTCAGGAAGCAGTTTCCCTTAGATATTTATAATGAGAGAACAATTCCAGCTAGCATAATGAAATGTGAAAAATGAAAGTCTTTTATAGCCTGGGGTTCAGTCTAGGCCTATACTGTCCATAGAAATCCTGTAGGGTGAGTCTTAGAGCTCTCTATTCCCTGAGCAGCAAATGGAATCCCTCTCTCTCTCTGAGCTCCTAATGAATGGATGAGGGGAAGCAGAGTTTAGATTAGGTTGTTTTGGTATAGTAACACCCCTGGTCTTTCCCTGAATTTGCCTTGAATCTTACCAAATGTCCTCAGAAAATGTTAATGTACTGTTTCTTAGAAGATTGAGTTATACTTTCCTTTTTTTTTTTTTTAATTAATGAGGGTTTGGAGGATGCTGAAGTCTTCCATTTCTGCTGAGCTTTTGAATAGGTTCATCAGTGTTTTCAGAAGCCTGAGATGGTGTGATTATGGTGATTTGATGCAGGTTCCACAGTAAAGTCTCAAGGGGTAGCATAGGGAACACGGAGTTTTAACAGTATTCAGATAAAGTCAACACACTGCTCATCAGTATATTTATAGAAGATGAACAAAGAATTACATGTTATCTATTGCCTTACAGGAGCAATAGACTCAAAATCATTGGCTCTCTGTCAAAGCAGTCTATTGTATTTCCTGTCAGTTTGTGAATGTCTTGGATGACCTCAATGACTAAAAATCAAGGCTAGTCCACTCAAATAGCATTCAGTCATTGTACTGCATTGATTTCTTCTTCTCCTCGCAGATAAGCAAGAGTGGGAAGGGAACATTTCTCAGCAGTTGCAGTTACTGGCAGAGTATTTTAACAATGTGCTGGAAATATCTAAGAATACAGAGTCGATGGAGCCAGAGTATCAACAATGTGAATATCTGTGGCCTCTTTTTGTTCTTGTGCTCGCACCAAAGTGGGTACTTACTCCCACTCCCTGAAGCAAATCCTGGACTTTTCTAAATCTGCATTGTTTGACTGCTAGAAAATCCAACAGCAATTTTGATGGCTTTATTCTCTGAGGTGCAGTGTTCTGATGAACCTGCAGTTGCCATGAATGAAGGAATTGACCTGCCTTAACACAATTGTTTCCGATTCCAGCTAGTATATAGATTTTTTCTTTCTTTTCTTCTTTTCTTTTTGTCTTATTTATTTTCTTTCTCTTTTCTCTCCCCTCTATCTTGTCTCTCCCCTCTCTCCTTGCTCCACTCACTGCTGTTTTTTACCCTTGCTTTTCTTTTCCCTCTCTTCTCTCTCCCCTCTCTCCCCCCCTTCTCTCTTCTCTCTTTTACCTTCTCTCCCTCCTCCCCCCCCTTCCTCCACCCTCTCTCCTTCTTTCCTGCTCCCTTTCACTCCCTTTTTCTCTTTTCTCTCTTTCCTGCACTCTTTTCTTTTCTTTCTTCCTGATAGTTCTCGGTAGACAAAACGTAGTTATTCAGCTGTTGTTTAACTCACTTCAAGGCAACACTGGGTGACAGAGTAAGGCAAGTCTCCTTTCCTCTTTTTTGTTCCAGCTTGTGATGGAAGTGCTTACTGAAAACTGCATAAAATCTTCTGTCACACAGCCAAGCCTCTTATCACTGCCCATTTCTGCAGTGATACAAGTGATACAAACATTCTACACATACTAATTATCTTTATTGACACCTTAAAGGCAATGATCTGTTTGTTTCAAATTAAACCTTATAATCTGAAGATACAGCATGTTTCCCATACTCTTGAAGTACCAGTCACTTGATGTTTTTGAATGTTCAAAAATGAGGTGTAGTTATTCTTGAGGTGAATTTCCTAAACCACTTGCATTGGAAACTACTGCCCACGTCTGTGGAAGGCAGATTGCAGATGGTAGGAAGGATGCAGTCTTGATGTTGCAGTCCATAGAAAGAATGGCTGTGGAATCTTCATCCCCAGAGATACTAAAAACCAGACTCGGCAGGGTCCTGGGCAATCTGCTCTGGTGACACTACTTTATCCAGAGGGCTTGGACTAGATAATGTCCAGAGGTATTTTCCAACCTCAACCATTCTGTGAGAAAGAGAAAGCATATTTACTCAGGTGCACCAAGACTAAGAGAGGCTGAAGGTCCTGTAGAAAAGTAGTGAAAGGTGCGCCAAAGAGTAGAAGCTTTCTTTTCCCCACTTTATATTTTCTGTGGGAGAGTGGCTTATGTCCTACAAACAGTGATGTATTGACATACATACTGTATGTTTCTGAACCTTGGTTCATTTAAATTCTGCATAGTATTGTCCTCCTTATATTTTTATAAAGGATTGGATTTTTTACAATTTGTTAACACTGCTTTTAGAATAATAGCTAGAGTATTTTTAAATACTCTTTTTAAATACTCTTTTTTCTTAATTACATTTCTTATTTAATATATTTGTGGTGGTGTTTGGGGGCAGAAATAAGTGTAATAATCAGTGTAGTATACTTAGAGATGACAACATAATGCTGCATTTTTTGTGTGTGTAAAATAGAAGGGAATTTAATTTGAGTAGTAAGCTGCAAACATGAACTACTTTATTAAGTATCTATAAAAGTTGCCTGGGAAACACTTGCCATCAATAATAGCATCTTTGTTCTGTTGAATCCTGATTGCATGTTCCCAAGCATTCTTCAGTGTACCACTTGTGTGTATTAGCCTTGCTACTTGATTAAATCTTCGAACCGTCTTTAGTCAAATGATGAGCTCCATTAATTCTGTACTTTCTTTCTTGGCCATAATTTCTTACAAGCTTTAGCCTGGAATAATACTTTTAAAGTCAAATGTCCGGTTAGGTAGTTCAAGAGATTTGTGTTCACAGTTGTAAAGTTGGATGCTTATCTTACCAGAAACATACCAGAACCATTTGTGAATATATTCTAGTTAAAACAAGATCTGCTCAGTGACACTAGAGGCTACTAGATGCTACAGAGGTACTAGTGTATGAAAATCAAATAAATCTCACAGGCAAGTATTATTTTTTTTTCTGTAAGGCTTTTTCTAGACCTCAGTGTGTTCATTTCCTGAGTTGATAACCTACAGAATCAGAAAGGCAGTTAAGCCTGTTCCACTCAATGTCCAGCATTTAGAGAAAAACATATTTTTGCTGTGGGAAGTGATCACAGAATGATTTGGGTTGGAAGGGACCTCAAAGGTCATCTAGTTTCAGCCCCCCTGCCATGGCAGGGATATTTCACACTAGATCAGGCGGCAACCTCCCTGGGCAACCTGTTCCAGTATCTCATAATCCTCAGGGTAAAGAATTTCTTCCTTATATTTAGTCTAAACCTATGCTCTTGCAGCTTCCACCCATTGCCCCTCATCCTATCACTACAGGCCGTTGTAAAAAGTCCCTCCCCAGCCTTCTTGTAAGCCCCCTTTAGGCACTGGAAGGCTGCTATAAGGTCTCCCCAGAGCCTTCTCTTTTCCAAGCTGAACAAGCCTAACTCTCTCAGCCTGTCCTTGTAGGAGAGGGGTTCCAGCCCTCTGATCGTCTTGGTAGCCCTCTCTTGAACTCGCTCCAACAGCTCAATGTCTTTATTGTGTAATCACATTATTGTGATAAAGGAAATCAGGATCCATGCAGTGTTTCATGTTTAGATTTAACCATAAGAGAAGACAGTATGCTATTCTCAGTTGGTCTAGCTTGAAAGAAAAGAAGTAAACAT
The DNA here is from genome assembly GCF_000703405.1 of Apaloderma vittatum. Lineage (NCBI taxonomy): Eukaryota > Metazoa > Chordata > Aves > Trogoniformes > Trogonidae > Apaloderma > Apaloderma vittatum. The sequence goes on from NW_009712170.1 coordinate 60,282, forward strand.
ACTATATTACTTTTGGACAGCCAAAGAGATTACCTGCCTGTTGGCTATTTGATTATTCTTATTGACTAACAGCAGTAAAAACACCTGCAAGGGCAATCATCAGTTTGCTGCTGGAGGATCTGTTATTAACACAGCGTTATGAAAGTGCAGATGAGTGTTCTTGGCACATTTCTACAGCACCCAGACAAATGCCATTTGGTTTCCACATCTAGCATCTAATTCATAAATCTAGGTTAGGAGAACATCTCTTTTTTGCACAACTCACGCTTACTGTGGGGAACTCGCACCACGCCTAAGGAAAAGATTGTTTTCTTTTTAGGTTAGGAGGCTGTCACTAACAAATCACTGTAGTATAAACTTGTCAGAGCAGCCATCTAGAGATAAAAGTGTTTCAGATAATCTCCGTATAAAGGTAACAGCAGTGCAATAGATTTGTGTTTGCAAAGGTAGCATGGCATTTCCTGAACATTGTATATGTTTCAAATATTCAAATTGTGGATTTAACTCTTATTTTCCTTGGGAGATCCTGATTTCTATTATCTCAATGGACGTGAATTAATTGGTGACTAGCAGTTAAATCTCTGATATATGTCTTTATGGAAAAGAAACAAAACCAAAACACTCTCTATATGCTGTTAGAGTAGCCTGGGGTGGAAAAAGCGGAAGTTTGAACAAATTGAGAGAGGTATTGCCTCTTTCCTTTTCCTTGCTGAAACCACATACTCTTCTCTTACACCATTTAGTGTTTTTATGAGATGATTAAACAGAAATAGCTATTTATATGTAATATTTTATATGAAGTTGCTGAAGAAGTTTGTTATAAAACATCAGATTGAATATGTATCTTCCACCAACAAAATGCATCTTTCTTTTCCCATCTTCTGTGTATTGCACATGGCTGGAGTAAGTCAAAATTCATATAATAAATGGCTTACTAATAGTTAACAAACAGGGAAGTGATGCTTGTAGGAAAAAATGAAATATTTAAGAGCTTTAGCATCATTTATTACCAAAAGCATGCATCTCCTTCACCTGCTGTTGCTTTTTGATGAATCTCTAACTATTCAAATATCACTTTCAGCCAAGGGATTAAGCAGGCAGTACTCTTTGGGATAGATAGCAGTAGAGCTGTTGAGTTTATTGTAGCAAATATTCATATATTAGTGGTAGAATGTATATAATGCTTGACTTCTGTGGCATGTTTCCAGTAGTATTCTTCTGTTGTCAGTGACTCACAAAAGCAATTAGAACATGCTCCTTCCTATGTGCAGAAGTTTTTTATAACAATATAGCAGCTTTACAAAATCTAGCATTATTTTTTCATATTTTATTGTTGAGAGTGAAAAACAATCTTATGAAAATGCACTTCTAAAGTGCTATTGAAGTGAGTTTTTAAGTACAAAAGATATATTTATACCAAAATGATTTGCCTTTTCTTGTCTCCTTCGAGGGGTGGAGAGAGGGAAATCAAAGTACATTATTAATGCTGTGTATTTCTCATGTAGTTCATCCATACTTGCCTTTCAAATTCAGCTGAGTCCTATTAATATTATTAATTGCTGAATATTTTAGATGGGAATTCAATATCCCTTTTTTTAAAAGAAGATTAACGAATTTTACTGCAATTGGAAAGGCAGCATTGAGTGAGCTTTATTTTCTTACAGCATTCCAAAGCCTTTTCCTTATATGCTCTTTAATTCTGGTTCAGTTTGACTTTGTCATATAAATAGACCTGCCCTTCTGTATTATTTCAAGGATGATGTCTAATAGATATTTTTGAGCAAATGCTTATTAAGTTTGAAGGCAACTTTCTTTTCTCACCTACATAAAATACATCAGAATTGTATCTTTGTGTGTCCAATTCCATTCTGCATCGAGACTGTACTTAAAACTCACAGAAATCAAGGCCTGAGATAATAATCTCCCTCTACAATATTTTTGTATTAAAGAAGGAATTTCATGTATGGCTAAACAAATGTATGTTGTGGGTTTTTTTCACTAGAGGAAAGATATATAATAAATTTTGACAAGTTAATAGCTGCAAGGCAGAAAAGGCTTAAGAAATGGCAGGGGCTGCTAATGGAAAACAACCATTATGGTCCAGAAAGCTTCACTTCCTCAAGGAATTTAAGCGTATACATATAAACTTGTTATTTCAATAACTGTCTAAAAGTTCCGTAGCAGAGTTTCCTGCTACCAAAACAATTGGGTAACATGTTTTTTTATACTTGTATGAAATTAAAAATTTCAGTGGGATATGTTGGTTCTTACTGCAACATGTTCCCTTCCAGAAGAAAAGCCACAGGATGGGTGAGATGAGCTTAGAGTTATAGACTGTGACTGTGAAGGGAACTTGTAGGCTTTTAATAATACATTGATGTAATCAGCAAGAACAGAATATATCCAAATAGGTGCCCTGAATTTGCTTGAATTATTAACAATAGCTTTACTAGAAACCAATACTGAAGCTTTAATCAATAATATTGTACTATTTTGTTGAATAATTAAGTGCTTTATTTTTCTCTGGCAGATGAACGGGAAGATGTTCAAAAGAAAACATTCACAAAATGGATAAATGCACAGTTTGCTAAGGTAATTAAATATTTTTATTTATTTATTTATAAACCAAAATATGTTTTCTGTATTTTTTAAAAAAATATATTCCTCCCCTGAGGCTTAATTTTCAATATAACAGTTAAAAGTTTCAGATTTTGCTGAATGCATTTGACTGATTTATTAGAAAAAACATGTAAGTTTAATTCCCTTAATCTCAGTAGGGACTGAAATCCAACAAGTCATTCTCTTAAAATTTTCTTTACCTCAGTTTACTTTCCCTTTTCTCACACTAATGATGCAGATGTTTTACTTTTTGTTGGACTCCTTCATTATGTTCCTACTATACAGAGATGTTTCCTCTATTGAGCTTGTCTTTTTTTGTTTCTAATTGCAATCATAAATTTTACAAAACCAGATAAATTGGAGAAGAGCAAGGTCAAAGATAAGAGGAGTGATCCAGCCAGCAAATTATGAAAGTCAATTATAATATGTTTTGAAGTAGTTATCTTTAAGAATGGTAAAAAACTCAAATGCACTGGAAAAAAGACCAAGTAACTATCCTATTTAAAAGAGGCCCCCTGGCAGTATGTAATAATTTTATCTTTAATTCACAGGAAAAAATCATCTCAAACAATTAATTTTTGAAATTCCTGGAGGATAATTACTGAACTGTATTTGCCAATAATAAACTAAATCAATCTCATAATCTATCATTTTATCTGGCAATAGAAAACAATGAAATAGTAGCTGTGATATGTCTTGTATTTAGTCTAGCTTTTGATTGTGCCCTATCTGATTCTCCTCATTAAAAAAGAGAAGTAAGATAATCTGAATATGACCACCATAATGTTGAGAAGCATGCTCAGTAGTGGTTCAGTCTACAGGGCGTTCTGTGGACTTCTCTGTGGTCTGGCATCTTGTCTAATAATGATTCAAGTGATTTAACACGCATTTTTGTTCGGCGTCTTTATAGCAGTGATGTCTGGCAGTTTGGAGGACTGGATCAGGATGAAATACAATCTGATCAAATGGTCTCCAATTTATTTATGAATTACAAGATGAGTCTCAAGTACTATATTTAGGACAGAAGTAAAATGTATGCATATAGAAGGGGGGATAACTGGACTGGCAAAAACAACAACGAGAAGAAAGCTCCAGAAAGTCTGGTGAATCACAAACAAAATTAGTCAGCAACATGGTACCGTTGGGGGAAAAAATTAAATAAAATATTATGGCTGTGATAATGGAAGTGCTTAACAGAAGGGGAAAGATGTAATTATTTTATTTTAACTGATAATAGTGAGATTTTAGCTTGGGTAATTTACTATCTTGGTGTTCCAAGTACGAAGAAGAAGCCCCAGCAAGAGTAATTTGCAATGTATTGCCGAGTAGGCCTTGTTATGGTCACAGGAATAATTATGGAAAACTAAGAATAACTGTTGATTCTATGTCTAAAGCAAATGTCATGTTCCTAGAGTACTGCTTTCTCAGCAATGACTGTTTTAGGGAATAGCAAAACTTACAAACACTGAGGAAACTTGAGGCAAGTCTGCAGAAGAGCAATGACAATTACTAAGGGTTTCGAAAATATGACCTATCAGCAGATGCCTTTAATGGTAGGTTTGAGTCAGTTGTCTGAATGATCTAGATATCTTTTCTTTCAATTCTTCTTCAGTAGAATGCATTTTAGTACTGGTTTAGCTAACTTTTACTTAGTTCTGTAAATAGTATTTTTAGCTATATGTGAACCATGCATTCATAAACATATTGGGGAAGTCCTAATCTCGCTCTGCTTCATTTGGACTACCAGGAAAAGCTTCTCAGATGAAGTCTGTTAAAGGGTGTTCAGGGAAAGGTAGCAGAACTCTCAGCAAGATTACGATTTCTATGCGTGAGGCCATGCCTCTCTTCAAACTTTTTTTGGCAGGTTGAGTGGAAAATGGAAAAAGACGGAAGAAATGTATTTGCAGGTCTCTCTTACAGCTTCTCAAAAGAGCAGGTTTTTCTCTAATTCATACTTCTTTTACAAGCCAGAAGATCGATTATGCAAAATATCTGTGCTTTAAAGATTACAGTATGTGATGCCTCTATAAGCAATTCATCATTATTTCAGTAAGATAGGCCAAAAGCTGGCTTTTAATATTTGTGAAACAAAACATTTACTAAATTAAAAGTATAGGAGAAAAAGGAGAATGTAATCAAGAGACTTTTGTGTTTTTCCAATTCTAATCATAGATATGATGTATTGACTTTCTTTAGTGATACCTTCTTGGTTTACCATCTAAATGAAATGCAGTAAGTTGAAACATAAAGCAGTTTTTAAAAGTGAGGCATGTTACATTAATACCATTTTATTCAGAAAGAACTTTCTTTGTCCTCTAAAGAAATTTATTTATAAAATAATGAAGTTCTGCAGAGTGTACATAATGATAGGAAAGGAACGTATTGTAACCTAGTTTTTAAAAATAGAAACATAATTAGAGCACTCGCAAGAGATCTATCTAGTCCTGGGTATGATATATTTTGCTCAGACCTCAACTTTTTATATTTGAAATAACTGAAAACATTGTTTATAAATGAAGCACACAAACCTAATTGAATGTGTTTTGGGAGAATGCAAATATATCAGGAGTCCTCAAGTGTAGCATTTCTCTGCTGGAACTTTGAAACAGACACAAAAATTATGTTAACAATTCCTGTACCCTATTTTAGATGAGCTTATGTTGCTTCACTGGTTTAGTAGTTTACTGCATAACAGGCTTCAAAACAGAAAGCATTAATGAAGATGGAAATGTTCTTTACTTGCACGTACAAAGGGGCTTGTAAATAGCAATTAATTTTTAAATGAAACCCTGAAAATTCCAACACAAAAAAAAACACAAAAAAACCCTCACCCTAAAAGGACAGAGTGTAGTCCTATGACTAAAGAAATATTGGCAATTAATTTTGGTCCTTCATTACTGAGAGTGCCTCAAAGTTCTGGCAATTTTAATGTCAGCAATAAGAGTATCTGTTCTGAGTACAGAGAAGGTGAGCAGCTAATAATTGTAAGTTTTTGACAGCTTCAGTTTTAGGTTATATCCTTATGGTTAACTTGGGGTCAACAGCTTTAGCTGTAAATGAATTTCATAAAGGAATGGTAATTTTTGAATGAGATTTCAAGATTTTGAACTCCAATACTCAAAACCAGATGCTCATAAAATTGCTTGTAAATTGAGAGCTTTAAAATAGTTGTCCACATTTCCACTACAAAAGCATAGAAAATTCCACTGCATAGTTTAAGAGGACAATATATATGACAATACATTTTTTTTTATTTCAACACTGAAATTATTAATCTCTGATCAGGTAGGAGGAGGGGAAAAGTGGGTAATTTTTTATGGTTTCTATACCTTATGCTGTGGTTTTCCTCCTGTTGTTATTGCAGAAAGAAGAATATGAAAATAAATTTATGAAATACACCGTATTTCATTACTTAGCTTTATGGAGAACAAAGATAATTTGATAAGGAATCCTTTTTAATGGAGAATTTCCAGTATGAAAAATGCCAGCTTTTTATAGGCAGGTGGAAATATTAGGAGGCAGTTGTTGTATGGTGACTGTGGAATTTGATTCGCGTTCTTGTAGTGATCATGTGGAGAAACATAGTAAAGACGCAGACAGTGCCAAAGAAGGTAAGGTTGACAATGTCATCTATGTGACTAGGAGAATAACAGTCAGCAAAATTAAATAACACATTTTACTAATGGAATCCTTCTGAACATCAGCTAGACTGTTCAGAAAACTGGTATATGCACGGATAAAAGAATACAGGAGGGGGCATTGCTTACAACTTCAGCTGACCCACACAGCAGTCAAAATAATTTCCTAATTAAACAGTGTTCATATGTGGCCTATATGACAGGAGGTGTGATGACAGTCTTAGTTCTCTGTCACTTGAGGTCACGGACAATCTGGAGTTACTCAACACTTCTGTTCACTTGTGGTTATAGATTAAATGCCTTCTGCATATCAGATAACAAAAGAAGTCCGATACAAATGAAATGTTTACTGACCTTTGAGGAGTTATGTCAAATATTAGAGGTACAGAGAGACTGTACTATCATAATTTTGGCATCTGATAGAGAAATCTGGTTTGGATCACAAACTTGCTCAGTTTTTTGGGCCATCACTCACAAGAACTTCAAATTAAAACTAATTTTCGGAGCCACTCATGACAAAGTGAATTTGAAGTGTTGCAGGCTCTGAGAGAGGAGAAATCTGGTGAAGCTTTATGGAGAAGACAATAATACTTTCTCTTGTTTAATTTCTATGGAAATGTGTTACCCCTGTGAACAATCTTCATCAAACTCTATCAGATGTACCATTTCTTTAGCCATATTTCTGGGCTACAATTAGTAATCAAGTGAGGCAGCTGGAGGGAGGGAGGTTGGAAACAAATCGCAAAAACATAAATTAAAATGTTCAGTATTAGCTCTGTCCAAACCTCTTGCCTGACAAGTAACCTGTAGGTCAAATGAAAACAGTTGCTTAGATGAGTGACCAGTAGGAAAATTAAAATTAAATCCTATATTCTTGAGCTTCAGATCAGCATACTCAAGCTTCACTGATATCTGCTGATGCATTCACATACCTACAAGACTAGAAAAGATCCCTAGATGTTTCATATAATAAAAGTAATCAATAGGATGTTCTAGTGTTGTAGGATTTCAGTTTTAGAATTGAGTTCTGGAGAGTTACGTCAATACTGGCTTTGCAGAACAAACCTTAATATCGTTGCAGACAAGTTCAGAAAACTTCATTCACATAGTGGTGCTGCTTTAGCCATTTACATAGAATGTAATGTTTACACAAAAGCCTGTTGGAGAAATAGAGTAAATAAAAATTTGCTGAGCTCCATGTTGCCACAGATTATCCTGCACCAATCTCAGTCAAAAGCATTTGCTTCTAGTCATATATTTTTGCAGTATGTTGAACCAGTACCTGACACTGCAGCATAGATGCATTCTTAGTCTGTGTAATTCATCGGGTCTTTATCGCTGTTTTTTTGTTTTGGTTTTTTTTTTGACGAAGGCAAACTAGACTCACTTGCACTCATTCTGAATTACAAGAGGAAAATAAATAAGTAAATAAAAGCTTATGCTTTGAAGTTAAGATGTAAAAAGTGTTACTGAGAAAATGTCCTAAAAAGAGCAATTGTGATCAAAGTAAACGAAGGCTGAATGCTGACCCTGCTCCAAGCCTTGAGGAATAGCGTAACTGAGCCACCAACACTCACTAATAACCAATTTTGCATCTACCAGGTAATGAAGTAGCCTCTATTGTAATTTCACTTCTGACGCTGTATATTCACACTATGGTTTGCTTCAAAAGCTTCTGGTTTTGTGCCCATATCTGTTTGGTTTTTTTTTATTTGGATTGTCAGCAAAATTTTGAAATTATGTCTATGGTAAAACCCTGATCATAACTTTGATGGCTGCATATTAGAAGTGAATGTGGTAAATGTCAGCTCAACTCAACATTGATAATAGCTTTCGACAAGTCTCAGAATTTTTTGGTTTGTTTTTTTTTTTTCTGAAGGAAAACTTTCAGAAAACCAAACAGATTTAAAATCATCTCATTTTTGATAAATATGAAAAAAATTTAATTGGTATTACTTCATGTTAGTAAGACACCATGATTGATATTCATCGATCCTAAATACCTAGTTAATCTGTTGTGTCTCTGTTGCCAGCCTTTTTAAGTGCTACAGTGAAAGTGATGAGAAAGAGCAGTTTACTAGTGTGGGAGCCAAATTACTTTTTTCTGCTACAATGTGGCAAATAACCAGAACTCTCATTGAAGATTAATAGTGCTTGACTTTGCTTTCCAGCTCTATGTGATCAACACTACCCTTGGGATACATACTATTTTAAAATACCAGGCTCTCTTATGCCAATAACCTTTTTATAATATGTCTTGCAAGAGCACACCAAAGGCCCATCATGTCTATTCTGTATTATTAAAGTAAAAGCTTTCCATCAAATTTTGAAGCCAAATGGTGTTTAAGCCTGGTATAGAAAACACATTTGTGTTATTAACTGTTAAGTGATTTTCCTTTTTTTGGATATCTCCAGAATGCATAAGCAAGCATCGGGCAAAACACATGCTCAGAATTATTTACATAGATATGCAGTAAATTACCTGCTAGGTCTCCATATTCTGCACCTTTTTTTTTTTTTTTAATGATGCAGTAAAATGGGATACATGCTATGTGAATATTTATTATGTTCCAAATAAATTTCTTCTGGAATGAAAAATAACTTTAAAATTATTTTTACTGCACTTTTGTAAGGTGATGCCAATGGCAATATTACCATTTATTATACTCAAAATTTCATTGTAGAACTTCTGCTATCTATTAATATATTTTTATAGATTATTGAGTTTTTGCATGACCAGGAAAGTTACCACGAACAGAAGCTTAGTATGAACAGAAACAATGTAGTGGTTTGTCTTTGATTGTTTTTATCTTGACCCAGGAGCCTCTTGTTATATTTTCCCTCTGTCCTGTCCTCTAAGAAGGGGGACTGGTAGAGTGGCTTTGATGGGTACCTGGCCTCCAGCCAGGGCCAAACCACCACAAACAAGAACAGTTTCAAGGCATAAACATCCTTATACTTTGAATTTTGCATGTAAAATTAACTCTGGTGTACAAACTTTCAAATTTATAAACTTGATGATTTTTTTTTTTTAATTTTTCTTCCAAAGTAATTTTGCAGCTTACTGTTGGCAAAATACTTGAGACATGTCTCCCTTATCAGTTTAATATTTATCAATATTTAGCTCTGTGCAGCGTAGAAGCCTGGATGCTAGCAGGGCTCAAAATAGAGGACTAATCCCTTTACACTTTACTGTAAAAGAAAAGAACAGCAGAAGCTGACTGGTGTCACAATGCAGCATGATAAAAACAAAGTACTGTTTAAAAGCACGGTCATCTCTATTTTCTCTGTTGTTGCCAACATCAGAAGCACAAGCCTCGTGACCCACTGTGGCAGTCACGCAGCTGGAGATGCCTTGAAAACTGTCAGTACAGAAAAGAACTCTTTACTGAAAACCTAGAAAGGATAAAAATGTATTTGACTATGCTTTAAAGACACAATGACAGATGTCTGAGGTTAACGAAAAGCTAATGGGACTATCTCGATATCATTCTTTGTCACATTTTTATTTTTAAGTTGATGTTCAAACAGCAAAGTTTTATTCCGTGTGCCTGAGGGGAAGGGATTGTAATGTTTTTCCTCCATGACATTCTCCCATTGATGGGAGACTTTACAGCTTTGCCTATTGTGGTTTTGGTTGGGGTTTTTTTTTGTTTCCAAAATGTCTAAATTACTTCAGTTAAACAGGACAGCTCTTGGAGAGCAGTTTCATTTTGACTTGGATGAAAAGACAAACTTCGCCTTCCATTTAATTATCTACGCATCTTTTGGTGGAGCTGTGCTTACTGGCTGTGTGTCTCAGAGGCCCTTTTGTTGCAAGTGAGACTCACTTCTGTCTAGTCCCTTGACTGCGCAAGCAGTGACATGTTTTCTCTGCTTTGCTTTAGCAGGTATACGTTCAAAACTGGCTACAGTTCAGGAGCATCTTTTCCTTGGGGACAGTGGGATCTGCCTTTGCCAGGACTTTATACCCGTCTCTGAGCTTGATCCTGCTACCCAGGCTAAGGTGGCTCCACAGCCACCCTGCCCGTGTGCGTGGCAGCCCTCGTGGGGAATGCCCACCATATGAAAGCTTAGGAGCTGTAGCTGCTGCGCTCACGTCACTGATATTTATGTCATATTCTCGATATCTTTTGTTTGCATGTGTAAAGTTTATGTTACTTTTCTGAAAGAAATTTGAAGGCTTAAAATGCTTTCCATTAAAAGCGTCTTCCCTTCCAAAAAATGCATGACAAGGCTTTCACCATTAGAAGCATCTGAGTGAATACAGACTACTTTTTAAATGCTTCTAAGACGATGTAATATCTCAGATCTTTAAATTGAAACTTCAGAGTGGATTAGTAAAATTAAGAGGCCAGACTAAAATATATGGACTTTTAAATGCTAAGGTCATTTGTCTTTGCATTCTTATTTTTATAGTGTCTTCCTCCAGAACAACACGGGCTGCCCTCAGATACATTAGACATGCCAAGCAAGCAAAGCAGTCACTGCTATTGGCAATAGAGGACACTGGACTTTCATTTCTAGTGTGGTTTTTTGGGGGGGGAAAAATAGTTAAGTATTTTCATTGAGCTCTTTTGCCTTTTCCTTCTCACACTTGGACCTGCACCTCCTAGACTTTTGTTCAAACTCTCACACTTTTTTGTTGCACTTACTTTAAGTGAAAAAGATTAATTTAAAGAAAATTGAAGGCTGTTCTCTTGAAGTTGTTATTGTGTATGTATCTTGGAGGGGGGAACAGGAGAAAGCTAAATATAGCACTACAATATTGGTCTCAGTGGTGCATATGTCTAGCTTGCAAATTTGTAAACATTTACAAATTTGCATGATTGTTGCTGGCAGTAGACATCATTTCCGTGCTCAGAATTCATTACCATTGCATCTAATCATCTTCAGAATCTCCAAAGCAAAACTCTTCATACAGGCAAATAAGGCTTTGATGGATTATACTTAGACTAGAAGCTCAAAAATAAAAACAGGAGGAAAAAGAGCATCTTTGAGCTATTGACCCCACCTACCTAAATGCACCTACCTAAATGCACGTTTTATTGTATATGTACTGAAGCTCAAGCAAATCATACTGACCATTCCCCCTGTCTGCACAAGAGTTGTCACTTGCCCAAGGTTCAGTGGAGAGAGGAAAAGAGAAGGAGTGGTGCACCTACCTCCCTCAAGCTCTCTACATCTCATAAACAGGTCCGGCACGTCTCAACGTGTCGGTGTCATGTCGTGGTAGCCAGTGAGGCTGAAAGTCAGGGACTAACTTGTCGGATGACCAGCCCAGCTGTCTGCCTGCCCCCCATGGGTCAGACCTCCTGTGACCTCCTGCTCTCTCCTGCTACTGGGTAACATTCTTAAATGTCCCTCTGGCTGAGGTAGTGGGTACATCTTGTGCCTCACAGGCATACCTACTTCTTTCTACAGGCTGCCTTTGACATTTGGCCATTCCTCCTGTGTGTTTAAAGGCATAAAATATTTCTTAAAAAGCACATCTGAAGGGAAAAAAATAAAAGTCCACCAAACCAAACAACCCTCCAAACCCCAGAGTATTCAGTTTTGGTCAGACTGCACCCATGTAGATGCAGACCACGTTCTTGGATGGTGATGTTTTGGTGATGGTGATAAGATGGCCCTACCCCAGTTCTGTAAGCACACATGTTTTTGCAGATCCATTTCTTTATTATGCTTTGCAGTATCTGTACTGTGTAAAAAGATTTTCCATTCCTTCAAAGGGTGTGCTGGTGGACATGATTTTACACCTGGCTCAAAAGCAACTTTTATTTAGGTTAATTTCTTTAAACCCATGTACTTATATTTTAGGTTCTACCTTGCCATGAAGACAGAAAAAATAACGTTATGAAATGTGTTCCTATGATAGAAAGGTGTTATTAAAAATAATAACCATAATTGTACAAGTTTGCAAATAACCACATTTGTGCAAGGCCTTGAATATCTGCTTTCTACATATGAAGGGTTTCAGATCTTTTTCTTTTTCTGGACCAACACTTCAAGAATGTGTATGATTTTTACAGCTACTTACGTCTGTTCTTTCTCTGATCATATGTTTGTGCTGTCTTGAAGGGTAGAAGCTGTCACCTTGCACTTGATAGCTCTAGTTATTTCTCAACAGTAGTGGCAAAATTGACACAGACACCCTATTAGGTCTTTGTTTAGTGAATTGGTTCTCTTAAAAAAAGAAAAAATATCCTCCATTCTTTCTGCTCTGGCAAGGCTGCCTAACGTAAATCTTTTTTCATCTGTTTTAGTATCCTAGTCTGATTAAATATTGATGTTCATGTCACTGACTTTGCTAATACTTTCACTTTTTTCAACGATCTGCATGACAGGTGTTATTATGTAGAATAGCCATTTTTCTTTTCTGTCCGCTTTTCATAGTGCGTTTGATTGATATGTCACTTTAAACCCATCACATTTACTTCCTGGTAATATTATTATGAGACTATACATTGCTGACTTAAAAATAGGGTGTTTTTAGTGTACTCAAGTGCTTAGTATTGGTTCTTTTGAAATTAAAATTTCAGGGAAAAATAACAAGTAATTTCTTCTTTTCAATCTGGTACAGGTTTGGGGTTTTTTTTGTGGTTTTTGTTGTTAGTTGGTTGGGTTTTTTTAATATATGTAATATATTAAAATACATATATTTTTTAATATATGTATATGTTTTAATATGTGAAAACCCTAAACTATTTGCAGCAATTAAATCCTTTCCATAAAAAAATAAAACAAACTAAAACCATCTGACTTTACTCCTTGCGAATAATAATAATATAATTTCAGTTGAAATTTGGTTGAAAGTTTTAAGAATTTAACAAGGCACAGGTATGCACGGTTATCAAAAACATGTTAAAAGAAACTGGTTTTGATCTTTTCTATATGTTGCCTAGCCTTAGGCCTTAGAAGAAATCAATCTGTAAGGCTTTGTGTATGCACAAAACAGACTAAGTATATTCTATAATCTTAGAACAGAGTTACTGTATTGGGAAAAATAGTGTGTTGGTAATTTAAAATTTGTGTTGATTTTTATTTTTTTTTTAAATATTTTCTTTAAAGTCCTAAAGGATATACAGATTTCCATTTTAAGTTGAGGACTGTTTTTCTTCAGGAAAAATACATATAAAAGGCACATCTGATATGTGATACAGTGAAGTCAGATAGGAGACACATACTGCAGTCAGGTGTTGGCAACATATTTTATCACGTTGGTAGAAACAGGATTCTGTTACAGAATTGTATTCAACTTATGCATGAAACATTAAACATTAAAAGTCTGTACTCAGAAAGAGGAGTATTATCTTACCAGGATAGCAAAGCCTCTAAAATACAAAGGAAGCTCAGACTGCACTGAAAAAATCTCAGTCACTGTCTCACAGATTTTGTAAATACCATGTATGCATAATGTATAAACTCTAAATTTTTGGCCATTGTAAGGGACCCATTCTTAAAGCAACTAGACAAAGCTCACAGCAAGAGGAAAAGCAAGTCTTGATTCAGTCTTGATAAATGAGACTGTTGCAGTCAGTAACGTTTTCTATTACTCTGACAAATACGCATTCAAAAGTCGTGTCTTTGTAGAAGAAAGCAAGGCACATTGTAATATTTAACGAAAAACAGGAGCTATGCTGAAAAGAAGAAATAAAAATGCAAAATTGCAGCAAGCAGTTTATCCAAAGAAGCTTAAAAACTGTAAGCCATTAATTGGTTTATAATCTGTGATTTATTTCAACCTTGTATTCTAAGGAGGTTGCTAATGATGGTAATATTTTTAAACTACTTTGTCTATTTATCTGTCTGTCAGAAATACTGCAAATTACTAGACACATAGATAAATCAGATATAATGCAGAAGAGTCAATATAGTTTTGCAAAGAAGCCATACCTCACAATTGCAGTAGTTCTTCAAAGGAGTCATTGTATATACATTTGACTGAAAGAGGAAAAGTGTGTAACTGTAAATATACTGACATTTTGTTCTTTTGGAAAGAGAAACTCCTATAAGAGAGGAGACAAGGTTAACATTGGAGATGTATGCAAATTTCTGTTGAGATGATGATTATCTGGTAAAGGGATATGGCAAAACTACTGATGTCTCAGAACCATTAAGGATAGATAAAAGGAAACAAAGACTTTCAGATGGATTTTGTGATACGTAATTGCTAAGTAATTAAATAACAGTATTTGTTTAAAAAAAAAAAGAAAAAATCCACTTCAGCAGATAGAGCTTATATTACTCCTTCCTTTGTGCATGCTATATGTCCTCAAGTGAGATATTACTGCTCGAAGCTGTCTACAGTGGGTCATATACCTTTTCGATGAAGTTAAGGAAAAACCAAAACCATTAATGTTCACTTAGGTTTGGGTTTTTGATTTTTTTTCATTTGAAAAGTTCAAATCATGTCAGCATGAGATGTAAGTGCATCTTGAATATTCTGAACATTAGGGAACAGAACTTCCTTTTGGGAAATTACTAACCATAATTGTACAGGAATTAAACGATTATTCTTGAACACTCTGATTTTACACTTGCTCTATCCTTATACGCT
>NW_009712170.1:75129-78008 GCF_000703405.1 Apaloderma vittatum
AAGGAGTGCAGGCCACCATCAGAACTGGATAAACTTAGAAGAGCCCTTGGTTTTCCAAAAATAGCAATTATTATTTTAAACTCTTATAATATTTTTATGCTAATTATGCATTAGAATATTCAAGACTTTTTTTTTCCCAGGAAATGAGAATCACTTCCCATAGTGAGATATTAATGACACTATATTTAGCATAACATAAAAATGGCCCATACAGACACAGAAATAGTAATCCAGAAGCTGGAGGCTAGGATGAGACTACATCTGTGACAGAGTAATGAATGCACCCCAACTCACTTTCAGGGGGATGAAGGAAATCAGTGCGCTGGGAGGCAGGAATGAATGCAGAACACAGAAAACAGATGCCTTTTTCTTTACATGATGTCCAGCTACAATGTGATTGACCCAGGAAGTGCTTTGGGGTGATTTATCCCCTTCAACTGGCCCAGCCCCAAAGCCTCCTTCACATGACCTCTTTAGCTCTACACTCTCACTGCTCTTTGATATTCAACCCTAACATAGATGAAACCCATCATTTCCTTCAGCATAAATTTAAGGAGGGATTCCATAATGTCAGTCTCTAATTCAGGTTCAGGCTGAGAAGGACTCTGCATGCATTAGGACTCAGGATGCAAAGTTTGGCTTGACCATGCCTGATGAAGTAGTATTTCAAAATTAATTTCTAGAGTGGAAAGTCTGGCAGCATCTAGCAAAAATCTGAGTAGAGTACTTTGTTGTAAAGAAATAGTAGAAATGGCACGGTACTCTTAAATTGAACATAGAAATTGAAACAAATACAGCCACTGTCATAATTCTGGTCACATAAGAATGATAAATCTCACAGTGACAGATATCTGAGAAGTGAGATTGCTATTTGTGATAGAGAAAGAAAAAAATTACAGCTATGATCTGTCCTTGAGTCTGCCTTAATTAATCAATTCAAAAATCAATTTGTTATTTTTCTTTCTTTAGAAATTAAGGGTAAAATCCAAAATGATCTCTCCTGTGTATCAGAGAATACTGGAAATGCACTTAGTATTCTCAATCAAAAGTCAGTACCAGTCAGTACCGCTTATTGCAGTGGTTTGTAGACTTACGGTGTAAACATTGACTAAACATCCTCAAATTGCAAATGCTTGCTTAAACTCAGAATAATAAAAAAAAGAAATATTGGAGTGAGAGAGGAAGGGTGTGTGTTAAACCATCAAAGTAGAAACTATTTTCCTCATAAAAATGCACCAGACTCTCTTCCCTGAGAATTTGCACTTAAAAATCCTACATTGAATGTGATTTTTATTAAAAAGTTGTTTGAGTGTGAGACACTGTGACCACTGTGTTCTCTTTGTTACTACAGTAGGTGCTTTTTACAAACTTTTTAGGAAATAATGGAAATATACTTGAAACCTCTACATTTCAGAACTCTAAGCTATATTCAGTGACCTACACCATGCTAAGCTAGGCAGTTAGATCTCCCCTTTAACTAAAGGTCAGAAAACTAGTGTTAAACAAGCTTTACTTTTTTTCCTGTTGTATTTTTTTAGTTGATTTAAGAAATATTCTGTTTGTGGGCTGACAAGAGTAAGTGCAGAAAGTCAGACAGGTTACAAGCATCTTCTAAATCTTGTTTCCCAATTCTATAAGACTATGAGCAAATGCCTTAACAGAAAAAAAAATCACCCTCTTTATCTTTTATCTCTGAAGAAGAAGAACATGTTTAATAGTTTTCTACTCTCTTTCATTTAGCTGCAATATGCTCTTCAAATTATGTAGGTCATGTAGGCTCATATGCCAGTTCAGTATTTTTAGCTTGTTGGTTGTCTTCTACTTCTGGAAAATGACCCTTTTTGCAATTAAATTTCCTGCCCTCCTGTCTCATGCTTTTCATTTGTTTGGAGTTTTTTGTGTGTGTGTGCTCTATAGGCTGTGCATATTTGAGGTATACAAGCACAAAGTTTCTTAGGCCACTGAAAGTTCCATATTCAACAATCTGTAATTTTTATTGAGGCTTTGTTGTTGTTTTTTTTTCTGGAAGGAGAGTATTAGAGGACAAGTCTCCCTTGGTGTACAGTTAGACAAATTATGATGAATCTGTGTGCAGGTATTTTCCTTTCTAGCAATATGCCTGCTTCCTTCCCTAGTTGTAAAGGCAGCCTGCAAAAGCAACGCTGCTGTCTCCAAGTATGGACTTTAATTAATTGGTCAGTGAGATACAATACAGAGATCTCTGAGATAGGGTCTGTCATGCTAGAGGTGGAAATCAGCTGCATCACTACTTCATGTTTGGTCACACTACTTGTAAGACAGTGTATGGTGCAACACAAGATGTTCTCCTGGAATGGCACATGGTGTTGGCTGGTTGTAAAATACAAGTTATAGTTGCATAGGCAGTGCCAAACACGATAGGCATCTAACTTTGGTTATGAATATTGGATATAGGTTTTAAGCAAGCACAGAGATATTAATGTCACTGAGCACTAGATGTGTAATGTTGCCTAAACAGGGCAGAAGCTGGCAAGCTAGTCTTTCTGAGATTCCTGTATAGCAGGATGGATGAGAATTAGAGAGAACTGGTTAGCCTGAAAGCTAATAATGGTGGCAATATAAGGAAATCATAGAATCATAGAATGGCCTAGGCTGGAATGGACCTTAGAGATCATTTAATCCAACCTCCCTGTCATGAGCAGGGATGCCTCTCAACTAGATCAGGCAACACATGGGGACCGAACGGGGATCGAACCCATGACCTTGGTGTTATCAGCACCACACTCTAACTGACTGAGCTAACCAGCACCCCAATAAAAGTAGGCATCTTCTCTTCTGCAACTAAATGCCAGTGAAGAATGCATTATTTTATGAATCACAGAATCACAGAATTGTTGAGG
>NW_009712171.1:0-485 GCF_000703405.1 Apaloderma vittatum
TAAAAGATCTTACCGCACCTGTGCTTTGGTTCTACCACACCTGCGATTTGGTTTCACTGCAACTGTGCCTTAACAACAACACCAGCATATTTCATCTAGACAGATCAATAGGTTGCATTTCATGCATGCATGCCTCCCTACCTCCCTACTCCCCCATTTTTGTTTCGTGGTTAAACACCCCGATTACCAGCGATTGTATGGAAATAAGATATATGAATATTAATAAGGGTTGAACCAATCATTATAAAGGTTAAAATTAATAGCGGACAGGCATGTTGATGTTAAAATATTATAACTTTGTAAAAGAGTGTATAAATAGATAGAATTTTTGTGAGGTATTCGAAGCATTGGGTGATTGCCAGGCTTCCCAGCGCTGCAATAAAGAAGTGCCGGCTTATCTACATGTAGATAAGTTCTGTCGTTTTTGCGAACTTCCCTTTAGAAATCGCAACATTTTAAAACTGGAGAAATTGGGAAAAAACACA
>NW_009712172.1:0-24414 GCF_000703405.1 Apaloderma vittatum
AGCTCTCCCCCTGCCGCCACCAAAATCCGGCCCGGCCAACCCAATACAGCACGTCCACCTGTTTCTGTGTGGATTGCTTAGAAGCATTTTGTTCTTAAATACCCTTTCCTGAGCTGCCCACCTGTGGCTGCAGGACTCAACCGTGCCCTCTGGCTGGAACCGGCAGCCCTGGCCTTGCCTCAGAGGCCGCCTTGCAGCCCCCTCACACCGACACCGGGACACAGACACTCAAAGCAGAGGTAAACCCAAGGCCTGTAGGCTTTTCATCGTTTAAAGTGACTTTTGCACTGGTGACTGTGTCAGTGCTGCCATGTTTGTTGGTGTCCCCAGGGCACGCAGAAGCGTGTGTTCCTCCCCTTCCCAGGGAGGGACACTATTTGCATCCTTCCCTCTGGGTGCCTGGAGGTAGTCGCAGGAGATGGCAGCAGCATCTCCATCGCGGTGTCCCAGCTCCACAGGGATTTGAAATTTGGTCCGAAGCTGGGCTGGTGCCCACAGGCCAGGCCATCACCCTTCAGGGCCGCTGTGGGCGGTGGCAGGTTTAGTGTTGGTGGGTTTATGGGCAGGGTGGCCCTGGCCTCAGGTCACGCCTTCACCCCATGGTGATTTTACAACAGCCGGTTCCTTTCCAAGGATTTATAATCTTTCATTTAAAAGAATAAAGAAAATGTTTCTTCAGCTGTACAAATAGATTTAGTTAAATTTCTTGGATAGATAGGTTTAATTCCAATAGATGTAATTATACCTGCTGGTGTAACTCTTGGGTGTGAATGGAGCTGAACATGTAATATTTCACCACCTTTCTTCTTTGCCCAGAGACGTAGTTTTCTATGTTTGAATATAAAAGTTGTGTTGCAGCCACGGTCTGGTTCATTTAGTGGATCTTTTAAGGTTTGCATATACATGCTCTTAACTTTCTTTTGATGCAGAAGAATGGATTTAAGTAGGCAAGTGTGGGAGATTATTGCACCTCCTGCCAACAGTTTATCTCTTCTCTGTGCTTATAAACATCTTCATTAACCCCTTAATTTCTCAACAGAAGTTTCATTAAGACAGTTGTTGGGTAATTTTTGTGTACACTTGATACAAAATAGCTTTTAGAAAGAAATTGACGATTACTGCAATTTTCCTCTATTGCCTAGCAGGCATAGTTGGAAAGACCAAATTATGGGACGTTTCCTACCTGGGTACCCCAGAGAACAGGCAGCACATTTCCATTAACAGACTTACCACTCCTTTTCAGGAAAGTCCATCTGCTTCCAACTGATAAAGCAGCATATTACAGTACATTCAACTGCCTCATATGATAATGCAAAACTTTACTTATGCCTTCCCACTCTCTCAGATTTAACACACCAGACATCTATCTTTTGTACATAAGTCACCCCCAAATATTTCCTGAAATATTGAATTTTCTATTTTTTAATTAATTTTAATTTTTTTTTCTATTTGGAGTTATCAGTGACAGCAAAATCCAAAAGAGGGGGAAACACCTTTCTCAGTTGCATTGATGGGTGGAGACAAAATTGTCAGTAAGGAGGACATGAATATCTTAAAACTTTTGGATGACTGTTAGTACTGAAACTCTGTATGGAAGAAACAGCGTGGTGTGCTTGCTCAGGACATCTTTCTCAGATATAGTTATGTTCCATAACAAGGAATATGTGTTTTTTTCCATGCATATATACATACACATACACATACATGTATGTAGCAGAGCCTAACCTCACTCTATGTGCCCGGATGGATCAGAATATTTATAGACTAAACAGTGAATAAAAGGGATTTGTAAAAACAGTTATTACAGATACTGATTTATGATCATGAGAAGAACATTCAGGATGGGATTCATCAAACTAGATTTAGATGTGCTGTGTAATGGATGGAGGACGTGAGATACTCCTAAGGCTTACGTCATCTCATCCTAGGGCCAACAACTACATCACCTTGTTTAAATGTTCCTTTGGTGTGGCAGCTTTTAATGTGTTGACTGCAGAGAGTCCATACAGCTCAGGGGTAGATGCCTATAATTGTAAAGATATCTAAAGTTTAGTGTGACCACTTACTAAATTATTAATGCTGATAACTGTATACAAAATAATGAGCTTCCTGGTTTGGTCTGTTTAGCCATAATTATCATGTAGTGTCATGTAAAATTATACATGAGGTATAAAAAACATTGGTTAAAAACAGATTTTCATCTTCCTTGAATTTTATCCTGGGTATTTAGCTCAGTGGTTTGCGCGCAGTGCTGACAACAATGACCGACACCGAGGTCACGGGTTCGATTCCTGCTCGGTCCCCATGTGTTTCCTGCTCTAGTCGAGAGGTGCCGTCCCTGCCCATGACAGGGAGGTTGGACTAGATGATCTCTAAGGTCCCTTCCAGCCTAGGCCATTCTATGATTCTATGATTTAAGGGGTTTACAACCACGTTTTATGATGTCTGTTATAGGTCCATCCTCACATTAACTCTAAGCATCTGTCTCCAAAAGCTTTGTGTCATATAACAGCCGTTTTCACTTTTCTGAAAGAAACTAATTGAACCAAGGTGGAGAGATGTGTGGGCACAAAACTTTGACGTGTTTGCTTCAGATAGACCTTGATGTTCTGCACAAGCCAAATCGTCGACTGGGTTTTATTGCTTTTTATAAAGACTAGAGTTTATTAGTTTTGTAGCTGAATATACAAACATCACAAGCTTGTTTGAGGAGTTTTAGTTTATTGTAAACTAGGGCAATGAAGGCCAAAGCTCTGAGTCACAACCTGCGTTGTTAGGGGAGTAAAACAGGATTCTTAATAGCAACAGCATAAAAATAAAATATGGTAGAAAATTACTGGAAAGAAATTTCTTTAGTGAGAATAGCTTGAAAAGCTAATTTAATAAGGAAGCAGTTTATTGCTAACTAAAAACATAATAACTTGGTAAAAGGGAAATTATTAAGCATTATTAAAATTCCGGTTTTAATTGCCAGAAATTGTAATTCCTCAACTAAAATGAAGCTCAGCTAACTAAAAAGAAGCTTCCCTTCTCAATTATTTTGCAGTCTTAAAAGTATAAAAATGACTTAAAAATAGCTTTGGTCATGAAGCAGATTTTTCCCAGTTATTTTTCTGCACTCATATTGTGAATGAGAAATGCTTTTCATACTTTATACTTTCTTTATAAAAAATAATTGAGCAATTGATTTTTTAAGTATTTTGAAGTGTAATTCTCGTTTCATTGGCGACAGTATGTAAGAGTTCCACCAAGGACCTTTAGGGACCTCAATTAAACTATAATTGGTACATGCTCAGTAAATTGTAGCTTTAATAGGTGAGTGAATCACTGAGGTGTGGATTCACTGTTACATCGCTGGAGCGACATACTGAAACCGAGCTGCTGTCTGAGAAGTCAGGAACTTTCCTTCCTGAGCCAAAAGATCGAACTTTCCCAAGAGAAGTACTCACAGAGCTTCTGCATCACTTCCCAGGCAGGAGGCAGTTAAAGGAGGTGGGCGAGCTGCCTGGCTGCTCCTCGCCTCTTTCTGAGAGTTTTGCTTTCTGTGCTCCGTGACCTTGGGCGCGGACGCGTTTCCTTGCGCGGTGCTTCCTGCGCCTTGTTTGTCTGGGAGCGGAGGCTGGAACAGAGCGTTCGAGTAACAGTGTGACAGCTCGGAAGAGAAACGCTGAAGAAAATAAGTGCTTCAGGGTGTGGGTTGGATGGACTGTCTCTCATCCAAATGTTGAGCTGGGCTTACAAAGTATCAAAGCCTGCTCTTAGGAAAGGGTTTACCATGTTGATGCAACCCAGCACCTTACAGTTAAGAAATGCAGGGCACTGTTTGTAAGACAAGTAATGCGTATTCCTTCTTTCCTGGCCCTATTTCATCTGATCGGCTTCCTTTCCACTCGTGCTCGCAAATGCAGCTTCTCTTGTATTCATTTGGTGTGATAGTGTGTTCAAATCCACTTCCACTCAATGCATTGCACTTCTTGTACTTCTTGGCTGTGCAGGGTGAGTGGAGGGAACTCTTCTAGGAAAGTGTTGTACCAGAGGAAGGAGAGACCTTCTGATTAATGGTGTCTTAAAGGTGTATTAGGAGTGCTGTGCTCTTGTGCAGTAATGTACGTGGATAGTAAATGTATGTTTTCTTCCAGTCTGAACTGGAATATAGTCTCTGGTTTTGTTAATAATCTCTGCCTTCTCATTGTTGTTTTAATTTTTTTTTTTTTTTCTCCTAAGAAACTGAGCAGCCAGTATATTCTCTCTCTGGTCTGCTGCCTCCTTGTTATAACACCCGGGAGTGAAATCACTTGGCATGCTGATAAAGGCTGAGACACAGAGCAAACACGAGGAGCATCTCTTGATTCAGAATCGGTCTTCTCTAAGTCCTTCAAAGGAGTCTTGAAGCCTTATGTATT
Source organism: Apaloderma vittatum (assembly GCF_000703405.1). Taxonomy (NCBI): domain Eukaryota; kingdom Metazoa; phylum Chordata; class Aves; order Trogoniformes; family Trogonidae; genus Apaloderma; species Apaloderma vittatum. The sequence goes on from NW_009712172.1 coordinate 4,404, forward strand.
TATATATGATGAAATGGAACATGGTAGTCAGTGGGTAATTTTTGTCCTACACTTCTAGCTTCTGGAATTTACAACTTCTGTGGTGGAAAGTGTATTGTTTGGATTTTAATTATTGAGATTTTTTCTTCCTCTGTGTTTGTATCAACTTTTAAAAGCAACAGTATATTAAATCCAGCTGAAAATATAATGTATGGAATATATTAAGGTTTTTATTTTTCTAGCTTTTTTGTATTTTTTGTATTTTTTACATGAAAATTAATATTCCAAGCCAGCTTTTTAAACTGATTAGCTTGAGAGAATGCATAATTTGGGAAGGAAAGGAGACCCTAGTTGAGGCTCAGCATCCCATCTCTCTCTGTGCTCAGAGGTGCCAATTTCCAGGCACAAGCCAGCCAAACTTCCCCGCTGACTCAGCTACAGACTTATTTGTTCTGTCTTGGTGAAACTGTTGTTTTCACTCCAGTTTGGTTATTAGGTTTGAAAAATCATCTGAAAATACTATGATCATACATAGACCTTTGGGAGTAGGTGTGAGCAGCCCAAAGGCTTGTCAGTACTGTCTTTTTGCTGCTGCTCCAGATCCATGTGATGATACATGCATGCTTGAGTTCTTTTATTTTCAGCTAGGAATCTAAGATTTTAGAAGAGGAAAAATAAAAAAAATGTATTATTCAGCAATAAAAAGTATCAGTAACTTTTGTCTTTTCTTAGTCCAAAGGATGCCTTTTGGCTTATAAGTCTGTGCATCCCCCATGTAGCTGTAATCTGTTTTAATAGTCTATCTTCTATATTTTGTTTTGTTCACAGCCTACATGCTGACACACTACCAGTTTTGTTTCCAAAAGAGGAGTTCACAGAACTACATAGTGCCTGATCCAACTAGCTGCTTAGATGTTCCTCACTGGACCATGTAAGTAAAATTCAAAGAAATCTATGTATTCACATTACGTCTTTCCAGGTATTCAGCATATTGGGAAATGGATGATTTTTTGCAATAGTGCTCACTTTGTGAAGTCAGAGTCTTTTGGAATTTATGGACCACAAAATCATTTATTAAGGCCCTCCAACTTTGCAATGTGTTTTATCATCAACAGACACACAACTGTAGACAGTCATATATGTCACTGATGTGTTTGGTCTTCCTGTCACATCTAGTTTATGTTGCTGTGGGTACTGGGAACACTGCCATGTCTTTCCGGTAGGCCTACCCCTGGTAAATTTAATAGCAGCTGCAGCGGTGCAAATTTCATCTTAGGCACAAAACCTGGCAGAGAAATTGAGTAAATTCTCAAGCAGTTGTCGAACCTTGAGCTTCCTGTTATTACAACTGCACAGCTAGCAGAAGAAGAGCTAGTCAGGGTACGAGGTAAGCTGAACAGGTTTACATGAATGAACCTCTATGCTTGACTTAAAATGAGTAGAGCAGTAATCAGGAGAAAGATGTCTTTTAGGTTATTCCTGTTGGTGCTCTTGAGCTTCTGTACAATCTTTCAAGTTTTCTATGAGTTTCAGACAAAGAAAAAACAACATAGCTGATATTCCACATCTAGGATTTCCCTGTAGGATAATTCAGTCTTGCTATAGTAGAGGTAAGTTAAACCAGTTAAATTCAATTTCCTGGAAAGGATGTTTTCCCTTCTGGTTTTGATATGCTAGCTGAGTTTAGTTTCAACAAGTCATTTCCCTCCATGAGAGTAAACCTATGTGAAGAACTAATTGTTCTGATTGAATTGCCAGCATTCATTATCACTTGACTGCTTACTCCCTTGTATGCGATGCTGTTTTATGTCTCAGTTGCAGTGGCATTTAAAATAATTTACATTAATGAGTAGGCTGCAGCATTTATGTCTGCATTATAGTCAGTGTTTCTTTTACATTCCTTACACATTTCTGTAAAACTTCCACTTTGGTTTGCATTCCTAATTTTCTGAAAATGAGCTATACACGCAGATACGTAGCAGTGCGTTAGATAGCCTGTATTTACACAGGCTGGCACACCCTCCTTACATCCTTGCTTTAGGGACTGTGGCACTGACAATTTATTGTGATTGTTTCTGGGGCATCTTGAGATTTCAGTCACTCAGTTCTGTATGGAGAAAGCTTATAACCAACTCATCTCGGGAAAGCATTTTAATAGCATACTGGCTGAATCATTATGGCTTCAGTTCTAACAACAAGGTGTCTCAGATGAATCCTGAAATGGTGCTTATCCCTGGTTTCATATCAAGAAAGTAGGATATGGTTATGTTGCACACTGTTGGACAGCTGGTCATATTCAGTTACAGTTGGTTTTGCCTTTCATGTTGTGTTGACCATATTCCAACTTTACTTAGATGGTTTTTTAGGTGCGAGGTGAAAGGTTGTGGGTTTGATTTGCTGAGTTTTTGGGGTGGGTTTTTTGGCAGATGACAATTTTTTCTATGAATGAAATTACAAAATCATAAATTTTCTGGTTTAGTAGTTAAATTTAAATTGTCTTAACTCATAAGAGTATTGCTAGCTCTAGATTGGAGAAAACATTCATGTTTCTTGCTACGAGTATCCAAAATCTTCCCTAGTTCTAACTGATGGGTGGGAAAGCAAACTCAAAAGATTTATTATGCTGGAGAGGATATAGAGTCTGAGGAGAATGCCTTCTTTGTAGGTGTCAGTGTCACAAATATTCCTTGCAGGAAATTTTTTAATTGGTGCCAAAATTCAGAATGCACCAAAGGAACTGGATTAAACTGTATCCAGTTTTAGCCTAAAAGGAGAATAAGAAAGAAAATACCTGAATTCATGTAATTCTGCAAATTTAGTTACAGTCCACTTTTTTTTTCCTGTATAAACTTGTATTATTTGTCACTTAGACTCTGGTATAAAACAGAGACACAGTAAGCAAAAAATAAAGGGTTAAAGCACTAAACAATATAATCGAGCTGCAAGAAACATAGTAGTGAAGTTTCCAGAAATCCAGAAATGAATATTTTTTTTCCCCTACTGATACTAAGTTAACAACTCAGCCATTCATGCAAATAGACCTAATGGATTGCTTTAGATCTATGCTACACTGTTATGCTACCTCTTAAGGGATTATATGTATAAAGAAATAATAAAATAATGTGCTTTACTACCCACAAATGTGCAGTGCATTAAACAGAATTTGTCAGTTCAACTGAACACATTACATCAGTCAAGAAAGGCAGCAGCGTTTTGCTTAGCAAAGCTACATTAGCTAGGCTGTTTCGACTGTCAGAATCTTAAAATCTTGCCTCAAATACAAGGGCAGTGGTCACTATGACATGCATTTGTCATTTAACATAAGTAATACTTGTGCATTAGTAGCTTTTAGCAAAGTATAGATGTCTGCAAAGGTTGTGGTACAGGTCAGCTCCATAATAGAAAGTGCAAATTCTAACACAATTAGTGTAGCTTTGAAGAGTGAACTAGATAATGTCTGCTCTGAGAAGAGCTAGAAGAAATTTCTTTTCTTAGAAGGTTCATACAGCAGTATATTCATGTTGATTATAAAAATAAATTAATAAATGTGTTAAAATTCATTCATATTTGTTTCATACAGTCATACGTGTAATTAGAAATATTTTTCTGTATCTATATATGTACCTGAAACCTTGTGATATTGATAAAATCTACTGACTCAGTCAGAAGTTTAGCTCCAGAGCATTGATGTTTGTTTTATATAGTAGTGACATGGAAATATTTGCTCCTATACATAATCCCTTGAAAAATGATACAAGCTCTTAATCCAAAACTAATGACAGCTTATATTTTCATTTATTTTTCCTTTTATTTTATAGATTAGAGCAGAAGAAGAGCAGCTTTGACAAAAAGAATAACCAATTCAAAGCATATGTAGTTTGTGACTACAGCTGTCATGAGTTCATGCTGTAAGCGCTTGCACACTCAGCCAAATCTTACAGTGCTTACTTGCCTCGTCCCTTTGAAGTGACTTGGCTTGACATTATTTTAGGAGAAGCATCACAGCTTAGACCATTGTATATTTATGGCTAATGTGTTGAGTTAATGGTTCATTCAGGAGGACAGGGTACTATTATGCTTTAAAATGATGAATAATGGCCAAAATTATTTTTCTAGGGACAATTTCCTCCTTGTCTCTAGTTATTTAACTGAGTCTAGGCAGTAGCTACTGATGATGAGGAAAGCATGTAGACAAGCATTCAATTTATTAATTTGTAATTGCTTATTTATTTGTAAATAGATTATTTTAATTATTTGGGGGGGAAAGATGACACAAACTGGTCATTTGTAATTTGCATCCTGAAAGAAAGTGTATTTTTTATGCTGGAATTGGTTTTTTTAAGGATTTGTGATTTAAATGAAAGATGGAAATATTTACATATTTAAATTTGAGTATACAAAATATAATTACTCTCATCTGAGACTCCCTCTAGGGCATATTGTAGACAGTTCTTCCATTACATGCGTTGAAGACTCAAGTGAAGTGGTTATGGCTGAGTTCCATTACCTCTGAAAAAACATAACTCTGTCAACAAAGATCTTTCAATAACTCTTTTTTCAGAGGGAAGATACTAGTTTTCAGAATTACAAGTTTCTAGTTCCTCTGGCATTTTTAAAAAATCTAGGGTTTTCTTGTCATGTACTTCAGCAGACTGATGATGTTTGACTTGTGAGGACTGACTAGTTTGCAGCAGTAGGTGGTATGTGAGATACAGACTTCTAGAAGAGCATGATTTCCATAACCACTTCAAAGGAAATACATTATAAATAAAACACATTTCTCTGGAGGCTTACAAAACAGTTCTGTTTATAATTTAAATTACATTAAGCTAAATAAAATAGTACAGTAAAACCCTCAAGGGAAAAAGTTTGAACATTACATTACTTCCATTAATTGGAAGTATTTTACTCTCTCTCTAATAGTTTATTTTTCATTGAATATATATAATTAAAAGTATTGTCATTATAACAGGAGTCATTGATTCCCATTTTGTATTCCAAGCCCTTCTGTTCAGTAGATCACTATAATCTTATTTGCCTACCTTCCTGCATTTCTTACTTCTTTCTTCTTGGTGACTAACCCTCTGAGTGGCAGTGTGTGACTGATTACCATCGCTGCGCTGCGCACGTTCAGCTTCATCAAATTCATCCTGGAACCGAGACTCTCAGCCAGCTTGAAGTTTTGTACCAAAACCACAGAGTGTGAGGCTTTATTCTCTTGGAATACTTCAGAGTGTGCTCGTTCAAACCATACAGCTTGAGTCTTCCAGGGTGCTCGCTGGGGTAACTGTAGAGCAGGGGCTGCAGCACAAGTGAGAGAAGCCGTTAGGCTCCTGCCTTTAAAATTGTGACTTGGACGCAGAGAGGAGATGCTGCACGTGCATACGTACATGCGTGTGTGTATATTTGATGAATCTACAGATTGAAGGTCGTACATATTTGTGCATGTGTGTGCATGCGATTTGCTGGCGTACATATGTTTTCCTTTCTTTTCTTGCTATGAATTTATGCCTATTTAGTTTCATATGGGAACCTCACAGGATATTCCACTTTAAGTTATTAAAAAATAGTATGACTTCCAGGAGAGGGTGACTAGGAAAATATTGGAAAACCTCAGTGAACTATCTAATTGTAAAAGTGATTTATTCCACCTTCCTTTTTCACCCCGTGACAAGAGACTATACAAGCTGAACTAAATCAGATTATTGTTCTTAACAGCATGGAAGGCAGTAAATCTGTAATGCCAGGCTCCTCTAATATTGGCAGCTTTGCAATATGGATTTCTGTAGAAATCGTCTAAGCACATATAAGCTTACAGAAGCTGAAACAGTTTGTATAACAGAGGCAGGCCAATCCCATATGCAATACTTACCTGTTCCCGCTTTAGAGTCAGCTTTACACTGGACACTAACTTCAAATTAATCCCCATTTAAGGTCTAAAAAAGACTTAGTTTTCCATATAAATTAATTTCAAAGTTCCCAAGGAAAGAAACATGTGTTTTGTGTCAGTCTTCTTTATTCCATGTGGAAACATCAAGTTGAAGATTGGCTGTGATATACAATATTATTTCTCTCTCCATGGAAAATAAGTTGTTTTGTATACCAAGGTATTACCTCGTGCGTCTTGGGGAGAGGATGTAGACTCAAGTTTCTGGCCTTTTGTTTGTTGAGCCAGTGCCTCTGATGAGCTGCACTTCTACTTTCTCCACACTACATCCATTCCTAGTAGTTCCTTCTCTTCTGAATAGCAGGCGAGGTTGACTAACTATTATTATCCATTCTCTTTATGCGTCTGTCTTTTTTGACACTATTCGGATTATATGCCTTAAAACTCAGTCAGGATTAAGAAAGATTTAAAGTACCAACAAATTCATTTTCATATTATTCTTTTTTTCAGTTGAACAAACTTCAGAAACCAAAGAACTACTAATCAATCCATCCCTTTTTCTCTCTAGCCAACAATTTTTGTGTTAACAGAGGTTCTATTGGCAATTTTTTTTGTTATCTGTAAGTGCTGAAGAGGGCTTTGGGACAAACTGTGCCAGTAAGGTACCAAAAATATGTGGGGTTGGGTAATGCATTAAATGTCATTAAATGCCTAAATTTGATCCCTAGTGCACACATGTACAATTACTATTACTTGTAATATGTATCAACAGGTTTAGCTGTAAAAATTTAAGCTCAAACTCTGGTGTAGCCAGTGTCATTAATTTGCTCAAATCATTTCTCAGTACACACAGGGATCTGTTGGAGAGGGTCAGTGCTTAGCGAGATATTTGCTGAGGTTTCTCCCTCTTTTTAAAGATAGTTTTAATTTTTGTTTCAATAGTTTCAGTGAGCCTTATTAGCTTTGTGCAAATTAAAGAAATGAAAAGAGCAAATCCTGAACTGGGAAGAATTGCCTGTATTCTTCTGGGCCCAGATTTCTGTTAAAGCTGCCTAGGAAGTAGAACAATTCTACAGGAGAGTGACTATAACTTATACTAAAATAATCAGGGAAATAAAGATTCAAACCATTGAAGACAAGAAGGTATGGAGCTGCCTGGAAAAGACAAATATCTTTGGAAAAAGGATTTCAGGTTACTAGGACTTACTTCTAAAGGGGGGCAAGGGGAAAGAGAGAAAGGATGTTATATCTGATAACACGTAGAGGAGATAGGACTTCATCTTTTAGAAGTTCTGTGGAGGACCCCCATTTGCTAAGCTATATGGAATTTAATCTACCTCCAAAAGAAGAAAGGATTAAGTGAGCCTGCCAGAATTTAAGCATCTGCTTCCAGAAAGTCAAGCTTTTCCTACCTTAGTGATTAGATCTCAAAGCTGCTTTCTCTGGCTATAAATCCCACTAAATCATTGCTTTAAAGAATTATATACAAACTGACTGTATCTCCATGAGGAAATGAGACGCCTCCGTTATTTCAGTGCAGACACCAAGGAGATTTTGTGTTAGTATTTAAGAAAAACACAGACTGTTCTTGATTGGTTTCTTCTAGCTCAATTCTTTTTCACCTAAGATTTTCCAGTTCAGTTTCTGGTGATGTATATTTCTTACATATCAGAGTTAGAAAGTTCTCTGCAGAGTAAGCCAAAGGGATTCCTTTCCTTATCTAAACACGTATGCATTTATTTATTTGTTGCATTTGCCTCATGAATACAAATTTAAAAATGATGGAATTCTGTTGATTCACTTTGTGAGGCTTAAATATACGAAAAGGAACATGCAGAAAAACAGGTGACTGCTTTTGGTCTCCTATGAACTTAACAGTTGAGAAAGACTGGACTTTGTATTCAGAGTTTTATAAAAATACACACTTTTAAAAATATATTAGCATTGTATACAGTTGATATAAATGAAAACATCTTTTCTTCTTGAAATTTATGATGAAATGTAATAGCACATATTTTCATTTTAGTGACAGTCTATACATTTTGTATCATCATAAACTGACTTTATAAGGTAAACAGTCAGATATAACAAATGTTTTTGCATCACATTTTTAAATTAAAAATTATATTTATTTTTTCATTGACTTAATTTTTCATATAGCATAATATAAGTTACCTAAATAGTGACTTGAATCTAGGAAAGAATTTTTTCCAAGATATTTGGTTACATCAATTTTCAGAAGAAATCAAAGATTTTTCTCACATAAAAGCAGATAGAATGGTGAGACTTCAGTGTTTTGATTTCAATACTGCTTCCTTTCCAGCGGTCTGGCTCTCAGTGAATCTATATGCGTAGATTTTTATGTTTTCAACCTCTATGTGATTGCTGTCATGGATGGAAAGCACATGGCAAATAATAGCCAGAACCTTACTTTTAATTAATTAACTATAAAAACCAAATAAAAAATAAAGAAGAGTACAAATCAAATAATGTGGTTTTTTATAAGACATATATAATAGCACCATCTTTGTGAAAATTGTGTGAAATTAGGCTGCAGGTTTCTGGAAGTGTCTAAAGGAGGTTAAACTTTCAACAAGAGTTTATAATATTTTTTGAGAATAAAATAACCTATTTCTGAGAGTTTCCTGATCCAGAATGCCATAGATTTTGGTAATGGCTGTAAACTTGGTTGTTAAGCGAGGGCTGGGTCAGAAAGGAGAAGAACACGATTTCCAGGCTTTGTGCCAGTGGGAGAGACACAAACCCAGGATTTTTCTGCCCCATTTAAAGGGATCCAAGTAGCAGCAACATCAATTTTTCACTGGGTAGAGCTCTGCATTCCTTTATTTCTCACCTTTGTGCAGATGTATGAAAAGCAGGGTGGTCAGGATAGTCCACCTTATCTATTTTTCATCAGAAAAAACAAACACAATCCGTCCTTTTATGTATACAAACACATGTCTTAGAAAAACATGAGCATCTGGATGACAGTGAATGAATGGGCTTATACATGTGTTTCACAAATGCAGTAGAATAAGGAAGCAGAACTTTTATACGGTACTGTTAATCTCAGAATGGTACAGGTGACTTTTATCTGCAACTTCTGATAATGACAGGATCGGAAGCATGGATAAACTGCGGGAGGCTGCCAGCTCAGATCCGATCCCAGTAGGCAAGAGCTGGAGAGCACGGCGTTCTGTTACAGGTGCAGATGCCTGTATCAAAGTATCTGTTGCTACGCTTCATCCTCCACGGAGGTGTTTGACAAGTGGGCAGGAGTCCATGTGGTCCAAGCCTCAGTATGGCTTTAAAGGCATTTGACTATTTGTCATAGATCAGTGAGATGTGATCTGTTCAAAGCCCAACTTCTTAGAGCAAGCTGTGTTAGAGCGAGCTGGCAGGTAATACAAAGGATAAGGTTGCTGTAACACAGAAATTGCATAACATGGAAGTACAGCTGTCTAAAGCCAGTATGATTTAATTTTTCCATTTTAATACTTGAAAGTAAATTCTGGTGTAATGTTCTTCAAATGCCACTAGAAAAAAAGTCTTTAGCAACAATATGAGGCTCAGGATCCTTCCTGATCTGTACAGTGAGGATTGGTTGTTCTAAATGTGTGACTTACTTACTTTTTTAATAGACTATTTCTTGTTATAAAGACCAAAATGTGAAGACAGTAGAACATACATTGAAACTTTCAATCAAGGGGTGTGTAGAGAATTTTATAAATTTGTATCATAATACACATTCTTATCTAGTAGGCAATAGGGTTTGCAAACGCAAAGCAAGTGCTTGTTTTACAGTGGGCGTGTTGATTGCTTGCTAGATGCTATTCTCCGTCACTCTGTCCTTCCTATAGCAACATTGTAATGTCTTTTGGATATGAATTGATCATTTATCACTTACACAAAGAAACGCATCCCGTGTTTTGTTCTCTTGTGGAAGGGATTTCCTGAAGCCTTCACAGGGCTAAGGAAGGATAAAAAGTGTTGAGGCAAGGTTCTGCTTGTTCTTTGTTCTGTGGGAATTCATTCCTTGTGTTCTGGCTAATGGCTGGGAAAACTTTCTCAACTTCCCATGTAATCACTATGCCTGTAGAAATTTCTATTATGCCAAAGAAGTCATGTGTTTGTAAAAAGACCAGATCCCTAGAGGACAACTTGAAATATTATTCCCAGGTGGGTCAGTCTGAACAATGCATTGCCAGTGTGTAATCAGGTTTAGGGACCTGCCCATTGAGCGATACTGCCACTAGTGTTTATGACATTTTTGTTGTGCAGCTGAAAATATCATGCAGTATTCTTTTCTATTCGCTATCTTATGCCACATTAATACTGAAGTTCTCTCTTTTGTTCTGCACAGAGTTTCCTCTGTAAATTGCTTTCCTTCAAAAAAAAGCTTCTTCCATCCCATCTGTCCCTTCTGAGTCAGTGTGAACGGGGACAAGTTAAGGGATTTGTGTCACAGTGGAAGCAGTGGAATAGTTTCAGGAAACCTGTGAGCAAATAGATTCACTCTCACTGAGCTCAATCACTGTTCATGAGCATGCAGGAAGAAGATACTTTGAATGAAGCAGAAAATTGCTTGGCTTTCACACATTGAGAGGTATCGGAAACCTCCACTCTAATCAAGATTTCTTATATCTCCAGGAGAAAAGTCTTGCATACTACAAATGCTGCTGCCACTGAGCCATTAGGAAGCATTCTTCCACTGGATTTTAACCTGTGATGAGTAGGATAAGAAATATTATATTTGTAAAAACAAAGAATTAACCAAGGGATATTTTATATTTTTGCTTTCAAACATGTCTCAGCACAGGAAAAAAAATCACTTTCTTTTCTTGATTTTCTGTTTTAAAGAATAAACACAATAATATCTTTGTATAAACTCAGAGAACTCCAGAGAATATTGTGTCGTGTACTATTACATTTACCTGTATTACCTTGATTCTGGTTAAAAAATGTGTTCTTAATTCTCATGTATAATGACTTTTGCCTGCATCGCATTTTATCATTTGAAAGAACCACTATAATCACCCCTCTGCTTCACTCTCACTCAAAGGTAGTTTCATAGACCCTTTGTGAGGGCTTAATACGAAGCTGTTTCCCCGTTACTCTGTTTCTGTGTGAGCCGTTTTCAGACTTTCCTCACAGAGCAAGGATGCTACACTTACATTATATGGCAAACCCTCCTAATCTGCCAAGGTTTTAAGATCAAGCCCTTCAATTTCTCCAGAAGTTTTCAGAGATGGGCTTGAGATAAAGTTTTAAATCTGTATTGTTATTCCAATTTAAAGCATAGCTCTTCCTGTTACACTACGTAAAAACACTGGCTACATGTCAAAGTCGAAAACGTATGTTAGCATTTCTTCACTTTTCTATTCCTGTTTCTACTTTTTCATCATTTTAGTGTAGCTGTGCTAAATGGATTAACGTGTACTCACTACAAATCACAGCCTTCACAAAGAGAAATCTGTATCTGTGGACTTCTGTGAGGCATCATGATATCCTTCTGCAGCCCATGTTTTCAGCCTTATTTTCCCTTATTTTCAGTTCTGTCAGCCACAGAGGTGACCAGGAAGTATACTTAATGCAGTCATTGCTAAATTAGTAGGAGTCACTATCCTACTTCATTTTTTTTTTAATGTTGTATGCAGTAACCTATCCTAACTTGAATACTGTGTGAGAAAGGGACACACACACAAAAGAAAAATTATAAAACTAGCAGATGAGTTAAAAAAAAAAAGTAACAGGAGGATATGTTGGATTTTTAATGTCCAAATCCCTGGGACTCTGAAGAAGTCTGCCTCTGACTTCTTATTGTTCAAGGTTGGTTTTTTTTTAATATATAAATAGAGCTATTGGAAAGGTGTTGTCAGATTATATCTTTCAATGCTTACAGAGATATTCCAGGAATAAAAGGGCAGTTCCCAAAAGAGAATGTATCTGTTTAACTGGAGTTAAGCCTACTTACACCAGTGATTAGATTAGCCTATCATACATTTCTTTCAAGATTAATTTCCTGTGTGATCTTAATCTCGTTTACCTAACAGTTAAATGATGTTTGTAGACATTCTGATCCATGACTATGAAGTTTTTTCCTAAATAATACATGATGCCAGCACCTAATCAAAGTAGCTGAGCCAAGGACTGATCCAATGACAGACTGAATTTGGAGGAGTAGGGAAGAAAGTGGGGAACTGTCTTGATTTTCCCCCTGCTTAGCAGAAATAGGTGCTGAAAGCATCAAAGACCTGATACTCTGGGCAGCATAACTTCTTCCAGATTTTGCAGAAATTAAGCAAATTCATTCATAAATTCTATATTTGTTACAGATTTTACTCCAGACCAATCTGGAATCCCCAGAGAGAGCTGGATTCCTCCTCATACCTGGTTCCCGCTATAAGTGCCCATCCATTTTTGTCCTTCTTAGCAACGCGCATTTTCACTTCTTCTTGGCCCTCGCGAACATGATTAGCTTGGATGGGGCAACTGGAACAGTTAGGGTAAACATATGAGTCTAAATAAGTCCATAATTTAAAATGGCAGTGAGCTACATTATCAGAAAAAAAAATCCACTTCTTCATATCCTTTTAATTTCTTAGATTATTCTTAGTTTTGCTGCCACTCGCTATTTAGTGTTGTTCATCCGTATGCCTTTATTTCACTGCTTTTGTTGTAATTTACTAATGAATGACATTGGCAAATTTGCAGTAATAGTCATTAATGGGAAAGAATGGAAAGAAATAACTTAATATGAGACAGCATAGTCTTCTGTAGGTCACAGATGTAGATTAACTATATATGCCAAATTCCAAGACGAAGCTCAGTTTCCAATCCAGCTTCTGGGTGGGATTTCAGGTCAAAGCACAATTGCTTTGGTTATATCCATTATCAGATTTTTGGAGTAATTGTTTTTCACATGTGAAACTCCAGAGATGTCATGAGATCCAGACTCTACAAAACCATGAAGGAAACTAAATGACACCTTGCTGCAAACTGAAATAGCTATAGTTTATATATCTACTAATTTTCATCAAATTAAAATAATCCAACTTGATGCTAGTATGGCACAGCATATTTTGTTTTCCTGCACTGTCATGCAAGTGAGTCTTCAGTTTCCTGTAGTAAAGTTGTATTGCCATTGAAAAGTTATTAGTTATTTAGGCCAAAACAAAAAATTTATAAATTTTGTAGGTGGTTTAGTTGTTTGGGTTTTTTTGCTTGAAATCCATAATAAGTGAAGTAAAAATTAGAATAATCTTCTATGAAAGTTCCTAAGAGTAAACCACTATCTGTAAAGAAAATGACCCAACTGCTGAAAGGCTTGTTGTTATTTTACTGCAGTCGTGTTTCTAAACACCTTTTTTGACATATCTTTCATGGGTTCAGGGAACTGTTAAAACTCTCCTATTCTGCCACCTACAAACACATCTTAAGAGGGACATAAACTTCTGCAACGTTGTAAGGTCTGGAAGTAGAAGAGTAAGGGGCAGAATCTGCTGGTACTGCATATAGCTGCAGAACTACAAAGTTCCTAAAGCCAGCTGGCATTTCCGAAGGGTTATTGGGACCTCTTGGTACTTAGTCTTGTGTTTAACCCTGTTTCCCAGTAGGGTCCACTGAATCAGTAATGACCTGCAGTCCTCTTTGTGTGAAGCTCCTTGAAGGAATGAAAGCTACCCAGGAGAACAGTTGTGAGAGTCTTGGAGGCAGCAGTGAGAACAGCGGTGGCCTCCCCAGAGGTGCCATCCTCTTAGGAAATAGTAAATATTATTTTTTATAATTACAGTCAGCATTGTTCCTGCATAGGTGAGGGCATGCTTAGATCTCATTTTTGTTTGGAGGTGAGCTGGTTCCACTTTTCTAGGCTTCTTGGTTGATAGGATTGATATTTAAGGTGAGGAGAACCAGGGCATTGATAAAAAGATGTATGTGTGGTTCATTACTAGGTTTTCCATCTTAGGTTTCAATTAGCAAGGTGAAAAGATCATGATGTCATCATGAAAAGTTCTGTAAAAATTTGGTCTGTTTTCAAACTACACTGTGGAGTTTTTATCTACCAGACTATGATAAACCAATGGCTATATCTACAGTGTAATGACTCGAGATAATGTGCCTCGTATAAACAACTCACGGCTGGATTAGAATTGCCGAAGCTGGGATAATTAGAGTTCGGTTCTAGTTAACAGCCTGCATTTCTACCCAACATCTCAGACTGTGCAGTCAGTGTGTTAACTGACCTTGGGCTTCATGTTGCCACAACCGTCATTAACCTTCAGTATCATCAGACTACAGTCTTTTTGCTCATGTAACTATTAAAGCTTCTAGAGTTTTAGCTGCACAGGGAATGTGAAATAGACTGTGAGCATCAGTCTTTGCATTGGTTTTATAGAGCATGTGCACTCACCGTTTCACCAATAGATTTTTGGCCAAATGGACTCAAACAGCTATTGTTCAATTTAGACATTAGAACTGAAAGTGATAAAATACTTTTGCATAGCTTGGTTAATCTCAAACTTTATACCTATGCCTAAAGATAGATGCAAGATGAATAAACATCCCTTAAGAGTATTTAGTACTGTAATACACTGGGTTCCTTTTAATTTGAAGCAGCGTACTCTGCAAATCATACCAAAACTGGCCATGCTGGATTTTAAATTATGCTGGTTACTGTGCAGTGCTGCAATCCATGGAACTATTTGCAAGCTTCTCCTAGGCTTTCTTTGGCTCTGAAAAGACAAGTCCAGGGAATATATAGCGAGGCTTCATGTTTATCTTTCATATAATACGTCTACATCCTCAGCACAGCCAGAATATGTTTTTAATTAGGGTCTGCAAGTTCAAACTACAAAAGGTGAACCATGTTGTCATCTTTGTCCAGAGAATACATCTGAGTTGTGCCAGCAGGAAACCCAGGCTGAGTAGAAGATGGCTCTTCTGGAGTTTTCAAGCTTCAGAAGTTTGATTTTGCCAGCTAAGCAGCAATGACAGAAACACTGCACCCTCTGACAGAATTCAGAGTTGTGCTGTGGCAGTACATTGCTCTGTTGTCTTAGGCACCTCCAGAGACATTTATTTTCCTGCTTTTTGGTCTGTATGCACAAGCTGGCTACTCCTCTATTTGGCTGAAGAGGGCTGCAGTTTGGTCCATGCCTGGCGTGCACAAGTTGCACCCTTGCATACTCACTACCCCTGCTTGGTCCTCTTTGGAAGAAGTTGGTCCTGTGTGATACACGCAGCGCTTTACATAGACTCACATGGACAAATAAATTCTGAGTTCCCCTCATAATCCTATGCCCTGGTATGGTTAAGCAGAATTTAATAATAAAATATGTGCTGAACTCAACTTCAGCATAAGGGGGAATTTCTGCCAGTGGTTTTCGAATTAGAAGAGCATCTATGTTTGATTTATGTGAGCTGTTGTGTTTGTTTTTTGAGGTTTGGGGATATTTTAAAAGCATCCTCAAAGACATTTGACTCTTCTAGATCAATGTTCTGCTCGTGTGTCATCAAGACAGCCTATTTATCTTCTGCCTCTTCCCTCTGTAGATACAACAGCTGTTGATACCAAATAACCTCTTGCTTTACAAATTCAATTTCTGAGGAACATATTTACCCCTTTCACTCTCATTAAATGGGTCTAAAACACTTGTATATTTCTCCTTGGGTGCAAATAAGGGAAAACTGTGTTCTTCAAACAAAATTGATACTTAAAACAATCATCTCTCTACTGATCTTTCCTACTCTACCATCTCAAATTGCAAATTAAAAATTCAATAACCCAGATGTATCTATATAACATTACAATATTTTTAAACTTAAGAAAACAAAACCAAACCACTGTTTTGCTGGACTTTGATGAAGGATTAACTTGGCCTAAACATTGCCTACAGGACAGGTTCTTTTTTTTCATTGTTTGTCTGATTTTGTTTGTTAGGACTTATTACATGTTGATATTATCTAAACTCATCCAAGTTGCTGCATTATTTCATTTGTAACCAGAGAGCAGCAAGGCAGAAGGGATCTCTCAGATGAGAAATGCTACCGAGAGGACTCAGGTGTCAGTAGCGGATGTCAGCAGGGTGCTGGGCAGGAAGGAGCACAACATTCAAATTGTGCTCCTGCAGGATGGGGCTGCTGCATAACGGTGCCGCTCTATCCACTCCTGTGCAAGAATCTTTCATGCCACTGCCTTAGATACTGTTCAGAATAACTTGCTCTGGATTAAAAACATAGACATATAAAAAGGGAAGTACACTTTACAAAGCTGTGTGATGTGCCTGCAGAGATCAGAAAGTGTTTCAAGATGCAAAGTAAAGTTCTTTTTTCCTGGTTTCCTGCAACTACTTCAGAAGATGTTCCATGAGCCATTTACATTAGGTCTTCCTTGGTTCTAATAATAACCACTTTTTTCTAAATCGATGCAGGGCTTACAATTGGTATGACCTCTTTAACAACCTTCCTTTTGTATATGGTCATTAATTTTATATTTATTATTAGCACCTGTCTTTTTTTTTTGCATAAAAGAAAACAAAGAGGGCAAGAAAATAACTTTATAATCAACAATCATGTATTTCCTTTATTCATCTTGCCTAGTATGGTGAATTAATTTCTCCTTCTCTCCAGAAAATTCAGGACATTATTAAAGTGAGTATATGCAATAAAATACTAATCTGTGGTAGATTTCTCAAGTAATACTTATGTTTGTAATGAAAGCTTGTTTCACTGAAACTGAATAGGTATTGCTTTATATGGACAAAGAGAAATCCAAAATTTAACTCAAGAAATTTTATGTGGCCTATAATAAGAAAGGTTTAGAATTCCCTAATCTCAGGATTTATCAGATTATATTTAAAGTATTCCAGATGCTGCAATTAATCTTCAGAAAAACATATGAAAGAGTTCTGCCTTCTCCAAATCCATGCATTGGTGTCCTTTTGGTTACAGATGAACTGCTTTCGGTCCATGTATATATTTTCAGTTACGTTTTTTTGAAGGTAGCTATTTGTAGATTATTTGTAGTTAATTCTATCTTTTATCAATCACATGGGGGGAAACTGAAATTATCAGAGCCAAATTACTGTCAGAACAACTATTTTATAATCGAGTGGTTTTAAAGGCCGTAAGATACAAATATGTTTTTTTAATTGCTGAACCAAATGCAATATGTTCAATATATGTATATAAAATATTTCCTGCCTCAAAGTGATTAAAAGTATATGAAATGGTTACTTTTGACTTCTAATTCAGGCTCTATTCGTAATCTTTTGGCAAGGGCATGAGCCCTAGATATGTCAAGACTTAACCATATCTTCACTGCAGAACACCAGCTATTGCAAGTCTGCTGTACTTTGTTACGAGAGCTTAAATTGTGAACCCACCACCTTCTACAGTTTATAGGAAATAGCACCTAAAAATCCATGACACTGCACGGGAATCCGCTTAAATGAGCCACCAGGAAAAGCCAAGGAGGGCGATGGGGTGTGTGGCACGCCTTTCGTGGAGAGCGAAGTGAAACATCTCCCCGCTGTCGTGAATTTTGTGCTGTAGTCAGTCAGCAGCCTTTGACACGCACTGTAGCTGGAGGAAGAAAAAAGTGTCTTTTGCTTATTGGTTAAAGCATTCACCATGGGTTGAGGAAAATCATTGTGCTTGAAGGCAATCCATGCTTCCTGCTCCCAGAGAGTGTCCCGACAAGGGGAGTGAAGCACTGCGGCTGGGGCTCGCCCAGCGGTGCTGCCAGCAGAGCCCTCCTCTGCCTAAAGCCCCAAAGCTCAGCACTGCCTGCAGAGCTCGAGCGCTGAGACCTCCAAAGAGCGTGAGGTTCCCCTCCCTTCTGAATAACTTAAATATTTTCATGTAAATGCAAAGATTTGCTGCTTGTATCATCTCTTTTATTCTGCAGCAAGTTTGATGACTCCTCTGAAATCCTGGCTCCAGGGCAAGGTGTCAGGGAAAGCCAAAGAAAGGGCTGTATGGTACTCCCTCCCTTACATGTTTTGAGGGGTTGCCTGGAGGGGGAGGAGAGCAGTTTTGTTGAGGTTTGAAGGGTTGGTGGGGTTATTTTTTTTTCACCTTTAGGGTATAATTTTGAACTAAGTAGTACATAATTAGGGGGCCAGTGGTTTGAGCGCAGTGCTGACAGCAATGACAACACCGAGGTCACGGGTTCGATTCCCGCTTGGTCCCCATGTGTTGCCTGGTCTGGTTGAGAGGTTGCGTCCCTGCCCATGGCAGGGAGGTTGGACTAGATGATCTCTAAGGTCCCTCCCAGCCTATGCCATTCTATGATTCTATGATAATCAAAGTTATTGAATTCTGCAGGGTGTTTCTCTAACTCAGTGTTATGAAGAAAACCTTCAGCCAAGCATGGTTTTAATAACTGCAAACTAATGCCAAAATATTAATGGGTTTAAAGGATTTCATCCTCTCAGGTCTTCAGGAGAGTAATTTAACATTTTTATTTTTCCTTGCATTTTTTAAAAAAGCTTTTCATTTTTGAACCAGTATGTTTCCTACTCTTGCTACATTTGAAGGGGATTTATGCTTTGTCAGCTCTCAGTAAAGATGGGAGTTTTCTCAAATGACCTGATTATCCCTGTACAACATTGTTCACACAGGGAAGGAAGAGAAGTGAGAATGACAGCAGCATAACAACTTAAGAGAGAGACAGAGCTGAAAGATGTAAACTAAAATCCTTATAATTAAGGCTTCACGATAATTGAGGTTGAATTGTTTCAATAAGTATGTCTATACCTAACTTGAAAGTATATGGAATGGAAGTTTTGTTTAGGGAATGATCGATATTTCACTTTTTTGAGTTCCCCCCCTCAAAGTCTCTTGTTTGTGCAGAGTTTTAAGATTGATGATACCTTCACACCTTGAATCCCCAGGGAGTGTTGCAGAAGTGAATGCAGTCTCCCTGATAGGCTTTGGTTTATGCCTGAGGGAGATTTCTTGCATCCTGGCACTTGACGTTATCAGTCACTGACACTCACAGCTTGGTCAGAAATGCATCTTTTTTTCTGAGCGACCGAGGTTTTCTCCCAGTTGCAAGGATTTTGTCTGCACATTAGTTATGAGTGCTACCTTCTTCTGGATAAGAAATGTGCCTCCCACCTTGAAGGGTTAGCTTGAGACCACGCTATACGTTTCACCAAAGATTGTATTCTCTGTAGAAAATCTCAGGCTCCTTCTTAATTGCAATAATAGTGTGTAGATATGGTTAGGGTGTCCCCCACCCCACAGCTGCTCTGCCTCAGCAGTTCTCCTTGACAGAGCAGTGTCAGCAGGGAGGCAGAGGCAGGACCTTTCTCCTTGCCACTGGGCAGTCCCTGTGCTCTGGTCTCTGCTCTTACATTTACCCTAACATTTACAAGACCACAGGAGACTGCAAGGTTGTAGTTGTGTGACCCTGGCTGGCAGCCAGGTGCCCACACAGCTGCTCTATCACCCCCACTTCTCTGCTAGAAAGGAGTAGAAAATATATCGAAGTGCCCATGGTTTGAGATATGAACAGAGAGATCAGCTGCATCTACTGTCCTGGGCAAAACAGACTAGATTTTGGGAAAATTGGTTAAATTTATTGAGAGAACAGATCAGAGAAGAGTAGTGAGAAACAAAAACAGATCTTAAAAAACAAACAAACAAACAAACAAAAACGCCTTCCCCCTATCCCTCCTTTCTTAGAATCATAGAATCACAGAATGGCCTAGGCTGGAAGGGACCTTAGAGATCATTTAATCCACCCTCCCTGTCATGGGCAGGGATGCCTCTCAACTAGATCAGGAAACACATGGAATCCTGGGCTTTACATCAATACCAGTTCATCCACCTCCTTCCTCTGAGCAGCGCAGGGGGACGGGGAATGGGGGCTGCAGTCAGTTCATCCAATGTCATTTCCACTGCTCCTTCTTCCTCCTGGAGAGGACTCCTCACTCTTCCCCTGGGCCATTGTGGAGCCCATCTCATGGGAAGCAATCTTCACACACATTTCTCCATGAGTCCTCTCACAAGCGACAATTCACCACAAACTGCCCCAATGTGTCTCCATGGGGTGCAGTCCTTCAGGTAAAACGGCCCCAGGGCGAGTACCCCGCAGTGTCACAAAAGTCTTGCCAGCCAACCTGCTCCAGCGTGGGC
>NW_009712173.1:0-27013 GCF_000703405.1 Apaloderma vittatum
GGGCCCTGGCTGCCGCTGGGCTGCTGGAGGAGGGAAGCCGGGTTCAGGGCGTCGGCACCTGACGGGGAAAAGGGGGGTTGTCGCAACAATGGAAGCCCGTGACTGTCGCTAAACCCTGGTCTTGGGCACCAGGAATAACGTCCCCGGGAGCCCCGTCGGCAGCTCGGTGCTGACCAGGAAGCTGCAGCTATCCCTCCCATCTCTCCCTCGGTCTTCTTGGCTCAGAGGCTCCGGCCAGGACGCTGAGGTTGTTGCTGGGGTGGAGGTGACCCAGTGCCAGCAGCAGCTGCCCCAGCAGATGCTCTGCAGGACCAAAACCCACCTCCTCTGGTTTCTCATACCGGCTTCTGTTCCAACTAGCTCCACCTGTGGTCCAGTGTCACTGTTAAAATTTAATTTGCCTTTGATACTGGGGAGTCTTGAACCAGCTTAGAAATGAATGACGTTGATTCCAGCTCTTGCACACTAAACCGACCTTGGTCTCCCAGCATCTGGGCTGGTAGTCTAATCACTAAACCACCAAAAAACCCCCAGAATTTCTCTTAGGTGGTGAATTTTGACCCCATCTATTTAACTTCAGTTTACCACTCACTAAGTGTTGACGGAAGACAGATAAAATGAATGTTATAAACTGCCGGAAAAACTCCTACCGAAGTGAATAGAAAAGTAACTGATGACTTCAAAGGATAATCAACAAGTCGCAAGTATAGCAGCTGGCCAAGTGAGCTACACATACCTTATCCTAACATAAGAAGTATGTCTGCAATGCACAAGCTACATCTAGCCACTATCCTTTCCCACAAACCATCCTGGAGTCAACTCCTGGTTGGTGAACGGCCGGACTATTGCTCTGATTGTTTTTGGTCACTGAGACGTGCTAGTCCTCTGCAGCCTCCAAAGGCACAGGCGTTTCCAGCATTCCCCGAAGGGAATGAAAGATCTGCTGCTCTCTCTGCTGTGACTGTCTCCCCTTGATTCCTTCAGGAAGGTCTGGCAACTCTGTGGCACCCGCTCATTCTGTGGGCATCTAGTATTTACTGTCCTCTTCTGATCAGTGTATGCTTATGCAATCACACAGGACACAATTTGATGTAAATTTAGTTTATCTGCTTTCTCAATACCTGAAAATACCTAACCTGGTACAACTACTTACAAAGGAGTAAACGCAAAAAATAATTATGAAATAATTTCTCAAGAAATAAAGAAAAATACAACAAAAGTAGAAAAAAAGAACCCTGCCCTGAATGTATATAAAGGATGGTACTGTCACTCTTAACAGTGGCAAAATTTTCACTGATTTCATTGGAAGCAGGATGATCTCTGCTCTTGAAAAGTTTTATTTGCTTCTAGCATGAGTCAGCCTGTTCCTGAATAAGCAAATACCCTATTGCACACGGTTTTGTCGTAAAAGCAAGAATTGATTTACACTCCATAATCTTTTCCAAGTTCAGATTGTAATGGGAGAAGTTAAACTACACAAGTGTCTGAATCCAAGCAGATAGTCCCGCTATCCAAATCTCAGTTATTGCTATAAAATTATATTTGTGCTATCTGTGGAATGTGCAGCTACAGGGAAAATGTATTTATAGCTGTTTTGACTAGTTCCAGTGTACGCTTAGAGAAGAAACTGTGGAATTTGGGGTTTGGCATTTTTGACATCAGGCAATTTAGAGGACCCTTAATTATACTGACAGCCATTTGCAGCTCTGTGGGTATCAGGTCAGTCAGGCATCTTTGGCTGGAAGTGGCACACGATTCACTGCATCAGTCATGTCCTCTTCAGCTAAGTGCTGTGGCCAGCTTCTCTCCCTCGGCTGCAGGAAATGCTGACTTAGGTCACACGCTGGAGAAGCTATCTCGCATTGTTGGTTTAGAAGAAACTTTGTATCGAATTTACTGTTTCTGTTTAAGTCAAATCTTTTCCATACACTTGGCATGAGAAAAGATTTGTAGCATTCATGCGTTGCCTGTCCTTTCACAACCGTCATGATGTTAGCAATAACTGCGTATCATGTCCAACAGGATTAATAGAAATGTGATTCAGTGCTCAGGCCTGATACAAATCAGATTTATACAGATGCGTGATCTGATAGCTCATGCACTCACTCTTTATGATAACATGATCATGTCTTACCATTATAGCTAATAAGACATTTTACCTGTAGCTACACAATCTGAACTAATAACTTGTTCCACTACTTTCTTTCCTGGTCACTGAGGGTTCTTGAGAGTATAGGATCTTACTTGAATCTAAAAAACCCTCTAGAACAACATATTTAAGCACTACTTTTTATCTGTGGACCAAGTAGATTTCTCTACTTGTTGGAAGACATGTGAATCGACAGGCAGGTTGTGGGGTGCTTATTGCGTGCTGCAAGCACTTACCGTGTGGTCTTTCAACTTTGAAATGCATGTTTTCTGCCACTGCTCATGTCCATGTAATGAAATCATAACCGTGTATGTCAGAAAAGGACTATGAGCATGGTCCATGGGGAAAAAAAAGACCAAATAGCTATGGGTTTTCTTTCCTTTTAAGAACTAATGTTATTCAGCAAAGCACGCTGGTGTATGGGAACATCTCAAACATTCCTGACTGCAGAGATGCCGTACCATGATCTTCAGATACCCTTTCCCTTCAGCCCATGACTCCAGTGATAAGCAAAGTCAGAGGAGACTGACGGGCTGATCTGGACGTCTGTTCCGGCTGAAAGGGGGTGGGTTGTCCCTCCAAACCAGCAGTTCCATGGACAGATCTGCATTTTCCTGTTGCTCACATTAGTGCTCATCTAATTCGTCTGTGAATTAATTCAACTCATTCAGGAAAACTAGGAAAAAGAAAAAGAACAGAAAAAGTTTAGGATTTTGCAGGCATAGGGAGCTGAATCAGCTTGCTAAGTAAGGGGTCATATGAGCACCAGCTCCAGCGTAAGCACAGCCTGTAACCCTGACAGCAAACTGTTCAATCCTTTCAGCTGTTTTACATGACTGAATCCAAAGATCAGGCTCTGGGAAGGGAAAAAAAAAAAAAAAGGGTTATTTTACAAATACAAATATAGTGTTGTTCGTTTTCTCAACATAACCTTCCCAACATTCGTAACAGTATTGCAGTATTATGGAGCCTAGGGTCTTTATTGGCAGGAAGACAGAATGTTTTCTTCAGTAATTCACAATGCTTCCTTTCCTCCTTTCTGAGCAGGAAGAATTATTATCCTAAACCAGCATTGTACTCTGTAATTAACCGCACTTGTTTTATCATCATTATTTGTTTGTATATACTGGTAACACTTAAGAGAATCAAGAATCAGGCTTCCATTGTACAACACATTAAACAAACATAATAAACAGCCAGTCCATGCCATTGATGACTTTCTACACTTGGGATTTTGTAAAACTTTCTGATTGGAATATTTCTGATGAATCTAGACATTCCAAAATGAAGAATCTAAAGCAATAAGTAAAGGAGGTTGTATTGGAAAATGTCATGATTGCATTTAAATAAATTGGCCTAGTTAAATTAAATGAATAGCTTTTAAAGAAGTAATTCTTTCTTCATTCTGTGCAGAGGTTCTGTCACAGACCACCAGTATTCAAAGTAAAGAGCATGTGAGAAACAGCTGGATTGAGTGAAAAATTGAGAAACAGTCTGATATGCAGTCAAGCCCATTTAATTATTCTTGCTAATTATATTTCCCATGATAATTATACACAGTATTTAAATGCAGCATGCTATTTCCTGTTCAGAGTGATTAAAAACACCCCCGTGACTGGTGAAAAGATCTTGGTAAAACATACTACGACGTTTCAGATGTTGCTGATAAGGCTGGCTCCCTTGCAGACAGGAAAAGAGGCTCAGTCAGAGCAGCCCGGATCTGAGAGGCAGCCGTGGGCAGAGAAACCGCAGGAGACCTTCGGGGTACGGCGCTCCAGCGCCTGCTCCTCACCTGGGGAAAGACTCCCAGATAACTCCCTGAAACTATCTGCTGTATCTACTCTTGTGGGTCGAAATATGAAAAGCTGCGTTCAAGTTCAGCGTCTCGCTCCTTATTAGCACATCTGACGAAGGCTCACAGAACACCCAAGGCTCCAAGGGAAGAGAAGCCAGAAATCCCCATCCTTTGCCCTTTCAGTCCCGCGCTGTGATTGTTATTTACAATTATGACAGTGCCCGGGCCCTTGCAGGTTATATACTCTGTACCTACGTCAGAGAGGAAGGAAGCTGAAGAGGAAGAGGAAAAGGAAAAGCAGGCAGCCAGGAAATACAGTCTGGGGAAGCCGTGCTGCTTTGGGAATAGATCATGCTGCCCGACAGTGAGACATGAGGCCTCTCTGCAAATCTGCTCTCAGTCCCTGCCCAAATTCTTAGATGTATTCACAAGTTTGTAGGACTAACATACCTGGCCTCAGGGTGAGCTGCAAGGAAGGGAATCCCTGCATTTCATCATGCAGATGTTGCTCATAGGAAAGAATTGGACTTTCCAAGTCCCAGCCCTCCCTCAGGACAGACAGTGCAGCAAAAATTCCTTGAATAAATTTCTCCCTTTTGGTTTGCTGAATTCACCACTTTGGGTTTTTTTTACTAGACATGAAATATTTGTCATTGTTAAGAAGGCATGGCATTTAGTTTATAAGCATGTTCTCCTGGACAATCCCAAAAGGGAAGTATTGCTTCTTGAAATGCTGCAAAGGAAAATGCTTCCAGGAGTTGGCCTTTGAACTAAGTTTCTGCTTCATTTAACTGCTGAATTTGACAGCAGTAGAGCTCCTAATTTCTTTATGGAATGAAATGCTTTCACTTCTGATCCACACAGGCTAAATGTATTTGCGACACTGCAGGATACTCCATGGAAGAGATATTAATATTACATTAGATATAAATAAGCTGAATACGATATGGATTTCTGGGGACAACTATGGATCATGTTCTAATTAGGCAGAATACAATGGGAATATTGAACAACTGTTGTTACTGTGGATGCAGCTATAACCTCAGCAGCTAAAACAGAAATATCAACTCCTCAAGCCTTGAGAATATTTCTTACTGGAATCCGCATCTAAAATTAGTGAGGACAACCTCAAGCCAGTCTCTGAGCCATTCCAGTGGGTCAGACAATTTTAACAGGAAAAATCAGATAATGGTAGCATTTCAATTACCCAAAACTCAGCTTATTACAGCTAGAGATGGAATCTGAACATGTATTAATGTATTCATTTTGTCAATAATTGAAAACACAGCCCGTAAGATGGGACAGCACAGTAAGATAGAAACTTCTGTATGTGGAAGGAATACAGTAATTTATTCATCTACTGGTCAAGGTACCAGTGCAAGATATTCAACAAACATTGACTGAAAGTGAATAGGGAATAATTTTTAACAATTTCGCTGACTACTTTGGCCATTCTTGCAATTTTAAGTGCTCTTAAAAAGCCAGCAGAGTAAGAGGCAGCTAATTTACTATGCCAGCATAACTCCTGTATGAAGGCAGAATTTACTAATCCTGAATAATTCCAGATTTACACCACTCTGATTGAGACCAGTATCTGGCCCTGAAACATAATAAAAGGCAAGTACTTACATCTGGGAGCACATAAGTACCAGAAACACCAGAACCTTTGGGCTTTTTTTTTTTTTAAAAAAACCCCAACCCTATCACTCAAACTGATTAAGACATGTGTCTTAATTTACTGGTTTGAGGTTTTCCAGTTACATTCCCTAACTCTCTCCTTCTCTCTGTTACTCCTTCCTGCCTCCCTCACTCCCGAGTGTGAAAATATGCCTTTTAGGCCTTTCAAAACAGTTTAAACTCAGAACTAAAGCTCCATTCCCATCTCAATCCCATGAACCAAGCTGCTCGCACTGTTTCAGCAGTTAATTAACAATGAATGCCTGCCTTTGGAGACTGGGTGAAGCAGGGTGGGGATAAAAGATGAAGAAGGCTGAGGACAGACATAACAAGAATGGGGAGGGATCGAAGTGGGTGGCTTATCAAATTCCACAAATACCAGACGTGGAGAGGTGTTGATTTGTTGCTGGGAAAACCCTGTTTGTTTATGGAGCTTAATCACCTGTTTTATGTTTGTTGTTCGAAACATATGGGAGACAATGGGGTTGTTTGCCCGCAGTGTACTGAAATACGGTACAGTAAGAGTTGTACACACAGGAATTTTAAGTCACTGGTATGTGTAAACTGGAATAGCTCTGATCATTAACAGCTAGCCTCCTGGTCAGGCTGTGTGAAGGAGGCAATGAAGAATGTGCCCAAGGTTGACAGGCAAAAGAAATTCCTCGTTTGTGACCCATAAAATAAATATAACTCTCTGAGGTGAGGTGAAGAATTTTGGAAAACAACGCATCCCACATTGCCCTAATATCTGTCAGCAAGGCACTGACTGTCACATAGTTCGGGTGCTTTTTTCCTTCCTCTTTTTTTTTTTTTTTTTTTTTTTCCAAAGGCAGCTGGACTGGGTGGGCAAGAGCAGAGCTCTCTGCATCCCTATACGAGAAACACCAATTCAAATCCTGTTTCTCCACTGCCTGGGCTGCTTGTAGCAGATGACATTTTGATTCCCACGCCCCATGCACAAGCTGTGCTGTGGGCCTGCAGAAGGACTCTCCTACCTTCCTCTTTTATCACCCTGGTCTTACCCTCCTGTCTATCCTTTTGGTTCAGCTCACTGCTATCTGATTTTTTAACTTAGTGACGTTTTCTCTTCTGACGCTGGAATTCATGTCTCCATGTCTCTTCTGGTTTGTGTATTCTCTATTCTCTCCTTAAAATTCCCTATCCTCATAGAGATTCTGTGAAAGTATATCTCCCAGACAAAAGATACAGCACACTTCTGTGGCTTACCACATGAATAATCTAGCAATAAATGTAAACTCATAATCTAGCTATAAACCGTAAACTCAGCAGGTCTAAGGAGTGTCGTGTGCTTTCTCTTGCAATCCCATTCCTTTTTCTCACTAGTATGCCATCCAACACACAGGTCTGCAAATTCAGCAGCATCTTCAACCGCCTCTCAAATCTCGTGATACCTTATCCCTTCACCCTCCATCCCTGTGAGCTCTATCCAGATGTCAGCTTCTTCCACTAGTTGTTAAGAGATGCCACTACCTCTCACCAATAAGGCAAACTTGTAAACAAGCACCAGAAATATGTGTACAGCCACTCAGTTATCTTTCTTCCATCCTTTCTGAGAAGTAACATTCACACAAAAAAAGAAGCTATAACTTTACCTCACATGGATTTCTTGAAACGGCTTTTTGGTTTGTATATAAACACTTCTCAGCTTGAGCTTTTGTACTCACGGAAAATAAATACAGAAACATCATTTCAGTGGAGGGGAAAAAGACGTCGACCTCTTCAGGACAGAGACCTTCTATATGTACAGCTGCTAACAGATAATTCCTGTTCCGTGTGTAGGTGGAAACATGTCAATATAAAAAAAAAAAACACAACAAAACATACCATGTTCAGTGAAAAGTTCTAAAATGAGAGGAAAGCCAACATTCATTCATTTGTTTTTTAAAACATTAATTTTGCAATCCAACCTCCTTATTATAGACAGTTTGATTCATGAGTTTTAAGTATTTGGGGTTGGCTGGACGGTATCATGAAATAAAAATAGAGCACATCTCCTCTCCAGGAGGTCTTAAAAAGTTTGCACCATTCTTACTTTGTTTCCAATTCCAACCGCAAATAGGTGTTTATGATATTGTTAAAAGAGGAGGAAAGCAACATCAGCATCACTTCAATGATGTGGTTCATATTGTTGACATGTTTTGGTAATAGCAACAGTTTTTGAAAATTCAGAGTGATTAATGGTAGAGGCTCAGGGCTGTCCAGTGAATTTTGTGTTTGCGTGTCCATGTTGGCATGGTCAGAATCATCATACATAATAGTGGGTTTTGTGACCCTAGATTTTCAATTTCAGCCTTGGGTTTAAGCATAGCAAATTTGCGAATAATTTTTTGGAAACCAGAATCCAGATCTAGATTCAAACTTTACAAATTTCCTATTTTTTTTTTTTAAAGAATGACATTAAAATCTGAGCCTCAAACAGGCGGAGATCGTAGAGGAAAACTTGACTTTGTAGCATGTGGCATAAAACTAGTGTGAGGGGCTTCTGACCTACGTGCATGGCAGAAATAGGATTCTTCCACAGACAAAAGGTTCCACATGAAATGGAAATTGGGATCTTGCACAATCTCTGAACAAGGTAGCCAGGCAAAGTTACCACTCCTTGGAGATGGAAGTCTATCTTTATTCTGGCTGCATGATGACAAAGTTGGTGCTTAGATTTCATATAACATCTTCTCAATTCAAAAACAGTGTGATGCTCAGCATCACGGACTTCTCAACTCTGATCTGTAAACAGGGTCCTGTTAAGCTTCCGAAGGCAAATAAATGATGTAGAAGCCTAAATTCTGTTTTCCAAAGAGATTTATATATATTAGGAATGTGGCGTCCCTGCCCATGGCAGGGAGGTTGGATTAAATGATCTCTAAAGTCCCTTCCAGCCTAGGCCAGTCTATGATTCTATGACTCTATGAATGTAGAAACTTAGCACACTTAGGCAATAAATCCAATTGATTTCAGGAAACTTCCTAGGTTGCTCGTATATTTTGAAAATACAGCCCTTTATCTTACGAGCTGAACTTTTTCTCATTTCCCTCACTATTACAGTGAAATGAATCCTGACTATCTGCCATGATCTGAAACATGTGCTAGAATTCAATTAGCAAAAATAGAACTGTGACAGTCACAGCTGACGTCTTTTTCCCCTCCACTGAAATGACATTTCTGTATTTATTTTCCACAAGTACAAAAGAAGCTAAGCTCACCTAGAGAATGAATTTGTCTGGTAGTTTCCTATGGAGCAGGTATGGTGCAAGTTGAGCTGCGACCACGTAACATTTGCTTTTATGTGTCGCGTTTTCTCTGATGCCGACACCTAAAGTGCTGCAAGAGAAGACCAAGCTCTAGGCTCTCCAACTCTGTGCTGTTTTCACCGAGTCCCCCCATGAAGCTCAGCCAATGTGTTTTAACAATGTTGTGAAGTTATTTATACCGCTTCTTGGCAATTCAGCCCAACCCTTTTTTGCTGAAATTGTTAAGACCAACATTATCCACTTCTGATTGTGAAGTGGCTTCCCCAAATCGAAGTTTCGCTTTATGTACGCCAACATAAAGTTATTGAAGTCAGCGGTAAGTAACACAGGAGCATGACAGTCCTCCACAGGATGAACAGTTTCCTCATGAGATCAGTAAACTTCTGCTTCAGATACTGTTCACCATCAGATTGGGCGGGATTTGTCATAAGCACCCAGAGATAAAAATCCGATTGGGATTCCAAGGCTGGTGTTTCCAAACATTTGGAAAAGACATTCCCTTTCTGAAACATCTGTTTTCATGCAGCCCCCCCGCGAGTCAGCAGCCCCACAGGGCAGGAGGAGAGCAAGACTCAGCTGTAATTTTGGCTTTAGGGATAAATGCTTGCTCTCCTTCTCTGAAGGAACTGAGCTGCTGCCAGCAATTAAGGCACTGAAAAGCAATTCGTCGTTCTCTGGGGAGGGTAACCTCTTGCCACCAGTAATTAAAGCTCCTCTTGTGGCTGCGGTTTTGCCAGCACAACCCTCCAGCGGCACTGCCGGAATGATGTGTGCTCCCCATCCTTGCAACACACCATCCCCTCTGCTGCACCAGGATAGCCGTGGATGCATCTGTGCAATGAACTGGAGCAGGGAATAAGTCCAGCTTAAAAATAGCCTGGCAGAGAAACACTTCGGTTTTTGTGTGTCTTCCTCCAAATTGGATCAAATTCCTGATCCGTTTCACAGCAGAGCCACAAACCAATATGCCAGGAGAAGTGAGGGGCCCGTGCACTGCAGGAGGGAAGATGAAACAAGCAATAGGGAAAGGCTGGAAAGGGAATACTAGAAGCCAGAATTGGTGCTGAAGACTTAATCTCGTGAAACCACAGCCTGACTCTTCCAGCCAGGAAAAAGTCAGCAGCTGCTGACCAGCACTGTTTTTTCTAGCACTTCAGAGCCCCCTTTGAACTCTTTCTCGGCCCTGGGGGGATTGTAGCCCGCAGTTAGGGAAACTCTGCCCTAGGCTGGCCATTCAATCTTAATGCACTGGGACCAATTTTCCAAGGAACAGAAATTCCCCCAACTGTTGGCACACGAAAGTTATCTGCTGGTGTACCTGCCTTTTTCCACAAAGAGTGGTGAGAAATCTTGAGAACTCTGATGGGCAAAAATGTAAGAGGTCAAATATAGCTCCAATTCGAAAATCATCTTCCCTTGCAACGTGTGTTGACAACAAGAGATCAAAAGATACTTTCTTTAAAAGATTTACAGCAAAAAATCATTTCTTAAACTCACTGCAATGGCAAAATATCGCACTGATAACAACAAACAATTTCTGATTTTTAAAGTGTTGGCCAGCTATACATAAACCACCACTGAAAATGCAAGGTCTTGTGTTGAATCGTTTGCCTGTAATGTCCAAAAACTTCCTGAGATTCGCAGGGATATGGAGTGATTCGTGACTCATAAGGAAAACACGGGTTACTTCTTTTTAATTTAGAATATAAATGCAAAGATCTGTGTATGAACAAGGAGCTAAACAAATGTTTAGTTGTTAGTAGCAGATATTTTATCCACTTTGAAACCTGAATACCACTTTTCTGAAGCAAAACAGACTGCTGCAGGACAGAGTCTCAAATTATCGATAGGAATATTCATACGCATCTAGTTTCTGGGGCAAAGAGGCAGGCAAAAATGAATGCCAGATTCTTGGAAAGACTTGCATATTTTACAGAAGAAATTAAAGCCATGCTGTTTAAAGAACATTGTTTAATAATATTCTTTCTTTCTGCCACCCTATGTTCTTTTAGTTCTTTTGTTATTCAGTGTTCGTATTCAGGACAGATATTTAAGTGTGTGCCTAATACTAAGCAAATGTTTCAGTGCCGTTGGCTTTAAAGTTTAAAGTTAAGAGCGTATTTTAGTGGCTGCCTGAACAGGATTTAATTTTTTTTTGTTTTTTTTTCTTGAGCCATGACCTTTAGCTAGAAGCTTTCTGAAACTTTATGTTATGATAGTGCCAATCTTGCTTTAGATCTATACTCTCTTAAACAAATAGTAGGTTCACGCTATTCAATTGTTGTCCCTTCCAGTATGCGCTATTCCTCAGGACAAAGCAACAGAAAAAATAGTCATTTTTTCTAAGTGAATTTCACATATTTTCTAAAGTAGCATCATTAACAACATGTTCTCATAGCTTTTCTGGTTTTCTAGGCATTCTTCTCCTTAAAATAAGGGGTTTTTTTTTCATTTCTCCCAATAAACATAGAAGAATATATTTAAACTCAAACTGGATGGCATTGGATCCCATTTAAAGTGACCAGAATTCATCTGGACTGCACTCAGTATTAAAATAACAAGGCTTCTACCCGCAAAGAGAAACTCAGATTTGGTCAACTTTACCATGTAGTCTTTTAGGCAATGCCCAAAAGGTAGCATTTTATAAAGAAAAGGCCCAGCATCTCTCCAGGGACCCCAGCAATCACTCTGTACTCTTCCAGTGTTCCATGAACCACAGCTTGGAAAACAGAGCCAAGAGACAGGAGGCTGGCGTGGTTTATCTGACTCCTGCAATCTAGTCCAATCAAGGAGGGAAATGTACCATTAGTTAGATTAGATTAATGCGGCTCTTATAGTTAATTTACTAAGCAAATCTCCCTTTACCTCTTCTTTCTTTTCCCTTTCATCATTTGCTTTATTTTTTCCTTTCCTTCTCTTTTCAAGCTCTCTTGCTGTGAGAAAAGATGCGAGATCTCTAGCACGCAGAAGAGAGAACCTGTTAAATACCTCATTATCTCCGAGGTCTCTGTTGATTTAGACTTCTAGCAAGAGAAATGGAGTTCAGTTCATCTCTGGCTGAACTGACACTGCAGATAACCCCAGCACATCCATCTCAAATTGTCAGCTCAAGACAAATTACCTTCTCTCCAGGATACTCTCTTTCACTGATTACCTACCACTCAAATTAAATGCCATCTGACTTCTGAGAGTCTTTTGTTTGTCAGATTCCACTGGATTATGCAAAAATGAGGGAGGGGGGAGAGAATCTGGTGTGTTTGAAGTCTTGAGAACAGAGTGCACAGGCCCTGCTTCCTCACCCAGCTTTGGTGGAAGAGCTGGGGCTTTTCCTAATCTGTTTGCCACCCCACAGTATAGTAAACTTTACTGTCAATAAGAAAGATAAAACCTAAAAGCCTTCTGAATAATGCCCTAAAGCAAGAAGATATTGTGAAATCCTAATGTTTAGTGACAAATATTTCACACAATTAAACCTGAGACCAAGTTTGGAATGAAAGCCCTGGTTTTAGTTCATTTAAATCTTTCACTTCATTCTTTTATTTTAATGTGTGAGAGGAAGAAAAAACAGCCAGGAAATACTTCAAAGGTGGAACTACTAACTGCAACCATGTTTACCTAAAATTTTCTCTCCAAGACTTTTGGACCTTTTACTTCATTAAATTGTAATTGTTTGGCCCCATATTTTCCATGTATTCACCTCAGGCTGTTTCATGTGTTTTTTTGTTGAAACTTTCCCATTTTCCAAAACAAGATAAGAGAAAACGAAAAACATTTAGATGTTTTGCAGAGAAACACTTTCAAGAAACCCATATCTGAGAGAAAAGATTTAAATTATAACAGATCAAGGGCTGCCTTTTGCCTTACTGTCAAGAGTTTGCCCAGAATTGGCTAATTTACAAGAAGTTAGGGTCTGCTCCGTGCTCTGACAATGCAACAACAAATACATGAGCGAAGGCTTCAGATGTTTAGCAGGTCTTGACTAAAAAGCCTTTGGCCTGATCCAGAGGTTGCTCAGGAGCTTCTGTGCAGTTGTTGCTCGTGGCAGCTGGGGGCTGCTGTGGTGTTGGGCATTGGGAAGAGGAGCAGAGAAATGGGAAGGTCTGGATTTGCTCCGGCATCCCCTGGGCAGAGGCTGCCAGTTGGCAGGTGAAGTCTCCTCACCAAAGCCCCTTGAAGCTCTGGCCTCAATGCACAGAGCGATACTGGGTGATTTTACACATAAATCTGTGATATAAAACCAAGAGTTTGGACGAGTAGAACCTCTCAATTGAGGCACGCACACTTAGCAGGTGATTTTGGAAGTAATTAAATCTCCTGGTGAAGCAACACCCCAAGTAAAAGTGCCATCCTAAGTGTTTAAAGACGACTGCTCTATGAAACTAGCACCACAAGGTGTGATTGTTTACGCTACAAAATTCTGGAGACACACAGACTTTTGGAGAGTGCTATATTGAAGTGGTACAGTGGATGCAACGGGCTGAACAGAGGTGACAACACTTCCTTGATTCTGAGATTTTGAGCCATTTATGCAATCTGCAACAGGCAATTATTCTATGGTGGTTTTGTGTTCGCTATATGTTCATAGACATTTATGTTACAGCCTTCATAGTTTAGCTAAAATCGCAGTGCAGGCTTACACCCATCTTCATACACTCATGTAAATCTATACATAAGCATACACATACACATAAAGACAAAATTTGTTTGAAAATGTGTTAGAACTGGATTAATTCTTTGCATGTTTCAGGATGAGTTGCAGTATAAATGCAATACCTTAATGCAATTTTCCAGTTTCAATAAGGGTTTCCCTACACTGTTCTCAGCAAGGACTTTTGCTTTTACAGCTATAACAAGGTGATGGGTGGGTCAGGAAGGGTATAAATTGCAAGAGTGTTGGTGGGTAAGATTACATCCTCCAGCATCTACCTGAATTCCAAACTAAATGTTCACTCAATCAACTGCAGCTAAAATATTGTGACTATTTTAAGGCTATGTTAATGTGTTAGACTACCAACATTTAGATTCCGTGAAATATATAATTTACTAACACTATTTTACAGGTAGACCACTGATACCGATACCCAACCAGGCAATTTCAGTGAGGCCAGTGAGAGTGTTACCAAACTAAGGAGTGAAACTTAAGTCCTGCAATTTTGGGTTCTTGAAATGATGTTAAACTGTGTATGCTGTTTCTGTATGAAGAAGCTAATTATAAGACAATTGTCTTCTTGTAGAGATAACTTAGAGTTCTTAACATTAACTGATTGAAGGTGGAAATCACCTTGTTTCATTCTGAAATTATCTGTGCTAATAAACTGCCTTCAGAAACGCCACATTCATGCAGTTAACTTCCCCTCCCTCCCTTTTTTTTTTGTATGCTTAAATGTTTTTGTTGAATATAGCTTTGAAGATTTTCACTTTGTTAGAGAATGAAAGCTCCTGGTGGTAACATCTCTAGAGATGGGACAGTGATTAATAGTCACACCTTGTCCGTGCTGAACTGATCGAGCTTCACACAACTGGGGAGTAGAAGAATGGCTCTGCAGAGGCATGGAGGATCTTATTCCATATAAGTACAGAGGCAACACTGACAAGCAATCCCATCACCCTACTGTTAACTCCAACATTTCTCCTTTATTTCCACAGTATACCCCAAGACACTTGTATTCTTCCTCTGGTTTCACAAATTCCTTTCTGCTTAGTGGCACGGCTTGGACAGGATGGACAGCGAGCATCCTCACCCAAAGCAGAGTACTGCTCATTGGCCAGGGACCTCTCCTGGGGGGTAGGACATGAGCCTTGAGTCCCCTGAGGCAGAGGAAGAAACTGAACCTTGACCTTCTCTACACAGAGATCAATGGTCACGGGCCCCCTGCATGTCCCATGTCATGGATTTCTCAGGGCTGTTGTGGCTTTGGTTGTCCAGCCTCCTGCTAACCCAGTCCTCCCAAACAGTCCCTTTGCCTTCACATTCAGTCTCACACTCCCAGCTCCCTTCTGGCCACTGAGAGCTGACATTCCTGGTGTCCCTTATGAGTTTCTGCATCCTAGAGAATAAAATGCAGTAATGAGCCTCCTTGGCATCCTACTGGTAGGAAAAGGAGGGAACGAAACAGGCCTTCCCCTTAAAAATTGCTTTGCTTCGAGTATAGATCTCTTTGTTCTTCCACAGACCAAATCACATCCTTTCCATCTTGGTCATCTTTGCTGTTGGAAATGTCATTTTCATGTCAAAGAGAGGATTGCCTTCACTGAACGTTTTTATGCGAGCAGAGATTTACTCAGGATAGTATTGATGGATGCAATGGCTAGGCCTGCAAACCACAGAGATTTTTTTGTCTCTGAGTTTTTTAAATGTGAGTAGTTCATACGATAGATCTGTTTTGCTATCAGTGTATGCGTATGAAGGAGAAGAATGACAGCAGGAGTATTTAAGGGTTCCCTGGCTATATATGAATAAGGAAAGGAAACAGGCTAGGAGATTGAACACAGCTATCTCTCCTCATGCCATTCCATTCTCATTCCATTCTGTATGTACCTGAAGGACTTGAGGGGACTTAAACTCTGCCTTTTGCAGGAAAGGCTCTGTACTCACAGTATGACTCTTTCAGGCTCAGGTGATTTCAGCAAAGACTCCTCGGGGGCCCAGATGTGTCTGTTCAGGAGACAGAGTTTGAAGATGCTATGAGGAAGATATGGCCATGACAAAGGAAGGGATAAGAGGAAAGAAAAAGTGGAAAAGGCTTTTTCAGAGCCAGATGCAGTTGGAGAGAATTTTCTAAGAATCTAGATATATAATTGGGAAGAATTTGGGAAGAATAACCACCCAAAGACATTCCATGCATGGGCCTTTCACAACCAGATAGTGATCAAGCATTCTGCAGAGAACAATCCTGCACTGGCATGAATATGCCTAGATGACCTCAGAAGCCTTTTGGTTCTTTAATTGTAGTGTCTCTGTAACAATATAAAAGACAACAATGTTGTGCATGATAAAAGGAGCATTTGCAGCTAAAAGGAGTATTTCCACATTAAGAAACTGGTTGCTTATCCAACCACAGTAAATATTTAAAACTGCACCACAGTGAGAAAGAGCAAAGAAGAAAGTAACTAAAAAGAGAGGAACAGAAAATTGTAAGTAAGGTTTCAAAGGCAAAATTTTCCACTGTGTGTGAGCTTGCTGGTATGAAAAGACAGGGAGAGAGTCATAGTGTCTTATGACATTACCGGGCACTAATTAATTGTTTTGCAAACTTGGTACTGAAATTCATGCCTAGTCATCAGAATGAGAGAAAATGCTCGAAATTATTTTAATTGCGTTTTAATCCAGTGCCTATTCAGTGAATCTCCTATAGGTTATATTTTAGAACATTAGACCCAAGTTCTAAACACAAGCCAGGTATTCCCATTTCTAACAGAAAAAAAAAAAAAAGAAAGAGGTATTATTGA
Source organism: Apaloderma vittatum (assembly GCF_000703405.1). NCBI lineage: Eukaryota > Metazoa > Chordata > Aves > Trogoniformes > Trogonidae > Apaloderma > Apaloderma vittatum. The sequence continues at coordinate 16,340 of NW_009712173.1, forward strand.
GGAGCTCTGAACTGTATAGTGAAAGTACTTCCCCCCCCCCCAAAGTTTTACTGCATTTACATAAAATAAAAAATTGTGAAACTATCAGCAAGGTACAGGCTAAGCAGCTTGGACAACGGCTCCCAGAACTGCAGGAAATGCAGTTTATACCGTGGACTACTCTATTTAGCCCCTTGATCTGCATTTCCACCTCTAGGGAATGTGACAGAGGAAGTTATGATGAAGATTTTCCTCATATGGCTTCAGAACTTCTTTAGTTCGCTACTAGTCGCTGTGCGACTGTAACTACAAATTCAAACGTAGTTCAAGAGACAGTACTGTGCAAACCAAAGGAGAATCTCCTGTTTCCTCTAAGTCTAACTGTTGCACATAGCATCTAATTTCAAAAGCTGTGGAGATATGCTTTTGACTTTTTTTAAATGCCGCAGGAAGTTGTGGGGTTTTTTTTTTTCTTTCTGAATCTTTCTGAAAACTCTGCTTTTGCTCTGTGCCTGTGTCTGGTCATTTCTTTGACATATGAAGACCAAGTCTATGAACTGAAGCTGCTTAAGCAGCTGTTTAAAGTTAAGCATACAGCTATGAATATTTATGCTGAAGTACTATTTCACAGTATAATGAAATCAAAGTCCCCCAGACGCAGGCAACCTCTTGTATTCCAGTTCTGCTGAAAATATTAGCATTTTGTGACTAAGAAAAAAACTAAAACTTTGAAAAAGCACATTTCTTTCAGCTTTCTTTGATGAAATGGTTATCCAGACATATCTCATATATTTAAAGATAGACAAATTGCTAACCTTAGGATTCCTTTAGCTTCAAATATGTAATTGCAGCATAGTGAAGGAATTCCTCAACAGAGCCTATGTCAGAATTTGTTCCTATCCTGAGTGAAGATATAGCCAGTAAGGATGAGCACAGCTTAGTCACACACTTCAATAATTATCCTTATTTTTTTTCAGTTTGCTGAGCACTAAGTAGAAGAATAATCAGTAAGATCTCAGACTTTCTTTCCTCTGCATTCATAGCTTTCCATTTCTCCTGGCTTTCCTTAACTTTTTTTTTTTTTATTGCCCTCTTTATATCCCTGTAGCTGTGTAGATGATTCAGCAACATGTTTAGGTCTATGTGAAGACTGCCTAGCTGCTGCCAAGCAGAAGATACTATTTTGGCAGTTTGTATAATATTTCACTTCTCCCTTATTCAGTTTTCTACAAAGAGCGAATAAGGGGAATCCAGTAAACATTTAAGTGTACGTTGTTCAAACACCTTGTTTGCCAGCTTAAGTAGCTACCAGATAAACTGTGTTGTCATAATAAGATACCACAATGTTTCTACATAACACAGATGTTAGTTAAAAATTGTTAAATAATACCTCATATTAACAGCTAACAGGACAAATCCTAGTTTTCTGTTTGTAATCAATGCATGCAATAAATTTAAATAATAAACATATGTGATTTTGATTTGGTCATGGATGCCACACAAGTAGAGAATAGACTTTCTCCTAGCTATTTATCCGAAAGTGATTTTGCAACAAAGAGGTGTCTTGCCTAATATTATGCACAAGGTATAAGGAAAAAATGAAGCAGCAGAAGCCTCTGATCCTGCACTACTTGTCTTTCTGTTATTCTTACTGAAATCCATCAGAAAGACCTGGCAAACTGACCAAGGTCAGAAAGGTGATCATTTGTCTAGCATTTAGGGGAGAGTTTGTTTGCTTTTGTAACCATAACTGGCTTCAGGAATGTCTTCTCTTGCAAATATTCTGATTTCTGTCTTGTTTATGGCCTTGAAAATTTGGTCCAAACCACTTGATTTCAGTGACAAATACCAGTTTTGCAGGGGGTTTGTAACCCAAGATTCAGAAAAAATGAAGCAGTAATGGTGAAAGTGTGGCAGAGGTGGGTTGGCCACCTATTCAAAAATCTGGGGTATCAAAGTACTCCAGGAAAAAATCCATGCTGCGAATGAGCTCAGTAAACACTTTCCTGATGATCAGCAGATGAAGTTAAGGGACTGCTTGAAGCTGAACTTAACCAAAATCAGAATGTCCACTAGCACAACAATGTGGTAGCTGTCGCTTGACAGGTGACGAAAAATCATCTCTGATGGTCTTTTTTCACTTGAAATAAGCCACATTCAAAGAAAAAAAAAAAAACTCTCAAAGGAAATGTAAGGGCGAATAACCTCCTTTAGGTCAGTCTGACATTGTTATCCTCCTTGTGAGAAAACATTCCCAGTGAGGAACGGACTTTCTAGTCCTATGAGGGTTCGTAGTCAAAATAAACAGAGAAGAAACTGTGGATAATGGACAACCGTGAGTACTCTTGTCTGTTCTACAGAAGTGTTTCATTTTTATCTGAGCGTTTTGTACACAAAAAGATGCATAAAAAGACTCTTGGCATTACGTTTGCTAACACAACCAGGATCTTCCACAGAATACAAACACACATTTAGAAGGCTGTTTTATTAGCTGTGTTCAGAGGTTAGCATTATCCTTAGCCTGACAGGAAAGGTTTGAGGAGATTGTTCTCAAGACCACAGAATGATTTATCACCGTAAGAGGAAAAGATTTTTCGTTAGCATCGTATTTTGACACAGTACTTTGCTTTTGTCAAGACTCACGTACTGTAAAATGCAAAAGGACCCGGCGTCTCAGGGGCTAGAATGACTTAAAAGCAGGTGCTGGCCTCAACTAACAATGTAAGTGGAAATTAGGCTGGGGGAGTATATGTGAAAGGGACAAACACTCCATCCCTTAATATTGTAGCCTGGAAGAAAAGAAGTCAATGACATTCCAGAGGAGGCCGAGTTAATCAGTAATACACCTGATTAGTGTCTCACAGCTCCACTCCACAACAAAGATCCTTTCTCCCACTGCCCACATCCCTCAGCCTAGGCGAGGAGATGGCGAGGTCCTGCCTGTTGGCCCTGACCGTTCCTCCACAGCGCAGGGGACGAGCAGCGCGAGGACATGGACGGCAAAAGACGAAGTTCTGGGACCCAGCTTTAATGCGGAAATAGCTGATCTCGGAGCGGCAGCTTGTTGTGTCCACGTGGATATATCTCATTATCAGAGATTAAGGGTGATTGAAATCACCTTATTTTTATGCAAATTCAATATTGCCTGGGGCTCCTTTGCAAATTGTGAGCATGCTCCCCTCCACCAGGTCTGGCAAAGTTCAAACACACAGAGGGTGTGTGACCTGGGTCTGGGGCATTTTCAAACACCGCAACTTCAGCAAGTCAATCAAGTCAGAAGATCTTCCTGGAAGTCAAGAAAACAGCAATTTACGCTTGTCTCTGGAAAGGGTTCTAATTGTTGTTTTACCCCCACAGGCAATTTTTTCTCTACCACCTCCTACCTCACAAACTCTCACCGAAATCTGCATGAAAGTGTTAACAAAACTATTGAAATGCGTTGTGACTTCAGATTGCTCAGCTGGAACAATCCATAGATCTGAAAGGAATTTCCTCTTTCCTGAGGGCTCCTGGAGCTTATATACGCCTGCGAGAAGAGGAATGAAAACTTTGCTCTCCCACATCCCAAGTGACGCTGAGTGTTTTATCTGTGTACAAAGAGGGCTGTTTTGAAGTTACAAGTTTCGAAATTCCCTCACAGAACTAGCTTTCCCTAAAAAGAGGTGAAAATGGAACTACAGTTTCAGTACTTGCTTCTAGTTTTGGGAAGAAAAGAGCGGACCAGGTATTTGCAATTCTTGCAATGTGCTTGCAGATCCAAAGTTGCGAGACCTGCAGTTTTAGCTGGTTTTGGCCAGCTCTGTGACCTTTTTGCCTTTCCCAGGTACTTCCCAGCACCTTGTAGCTATTAGGCTAGCAAAGCAAAAAAAAAAAAAAAGAAGAGTTTAAAGGACAACAATTTAATCCTTTCCAGTGCATGTATCTGTCTCATTAAAGCATTCTCCTGGAGCGGTGTAATGATACATCAAATGGAATCCATTTCAAGGTAAAATGAGTGCTGCTGATGGCTAACACGCTGCTCCCCAGGCCTGGCTTAGGCCCCAGTCCTAGTGCAGCCTAGCACTAAAGTAGATTAAATATCAACTCGGGTCACGTTCTCATGGCCCAGGCACAAGTGCCAACATTCTTCCAATTATTCAAGGCCAAAGAAAGAGCAACCTGCCTGACAGAGCTGTGACACAGCTTGATTAGATTTAGCTTAGAAGCCTGCCGAAAAGGATACTGTGGTATTTAACTCAGATGGAGAAAGGAATGGCATCTCTGTTTAAACGAACTAGGGGGGAGGGAAAAAAAAAAAAAGAGAAAAGAGGGAAAAAAATAGCAGAATATATTTTTGTAATGAAGGAGTGCATGTTTTAAATTTAACATGATTGTTTCCCCATAACGCAGCCAGCATGTTCCACATGAGTAAACCAGTTTAATTATAAAAGGTGAGTTCGTACACCCTTTATTTAAATAACAGCATTTTTGAGTCCGTGAAGAATCTTTCAGACCTAATAATTTTATCTTCCAGTTAGATTAAATCACCTTGGGTAAAAAGGGCAGAAGCCGTCGAACAGGACAGAAAAGCACGGACAAAATCTGGGGCTGACATTGCACACAGAAATTGTAAGAGGAAGGTGGGTAGGAGAACACACAACTCCCAAGATCAAATTATCCAAGTGATTTGGCTGTGACTTTAAAGTCTGGGGAAAAAGGCAATGCTTGTTCTGTTACTCGGCCCAGAGTTTCGCGTCTAATCTGACTGACAGCAATTCCAGGAGCGCAGTAAGTCAACCCTGGTCCTGTGCTGCTGATTTCGCACTGCCCGGCGGCCAGAAGAATGCTGCTGCTCCATCTCCTGACATTCCTCAGAGGCCTGCTGCCCAAGCATTAGGCAAAGCTCAAAAGACTCTTTATTAGGGCAAACGGATGTATTTTTTTCCACTGAAAATTAACTGAATTTTAAAAAAGAGAAGGAGGAAAAACAAGCTTAAAAAAATCACACAAAATTCCCCCCCACCCCCCCCCAAATTAAGAAATGCCTACATTTCCACCAAAATATTACATTCGCTCCCCATGTTCCCCCGTGTCTGTTGGGGAGAGCTTGGGAAACATTTTTCACCCTGGTTATTTTGTGAAGTATTATGGGATTCCAGTATATTATTACTGTATTCATTCTTGAGATTTGTGCAGGGCATGATCACTTTCAGTTCCTATCGCACCTGGCGAAGAAGCAGAGTGTGGACAATTCAATAAAAATATCAAGGGACTGCTGGTAGTCACTTAAACATATTCTTTGCAGAAGTACCGGCTGCGAAGGCAGTAACTCATACACTTAGTAGACTACATGATGTTTTGCAGGACTTCAGTATTTAGGACTTTCTACCTAATTTGCACCATTAGCTATAGTGGTATAGTTGGCCTGTCCCATATGAAGACGGAATAGATAAAAAGTGATCCTATAAGACTCTAATTTAATAGTTGTTGTGCCAAATCAATATCACTACTCTAATTAAAGAAAAGAAAAAAAAGATCCTATTGGGATCCAAAATTGTTACACTAAGGTATAAACTACAGGAAGACCTGACTGAAGAGGCACTATAATAATGTACATCTATACATAGACCTGAACTCCAGTCTCTAAATTCTGACACCTACATTCCAGAATGCTGTTTAATCAAGAAATGCTGATGTGAGAAAAGTATTTGCATAAAAAGCAGTTAATGACATTTTCAGTCAAATACATTTTTAATCACATCTGAATCTTCATAGCCAAATGGATTAAGTTTTTGTGTTGAATATTGTTTCAGATATTGATTTTATTTTGAAAATTTAAATTATTGTCTCACAGTTTTTCAGATTTTCATTTTGCATGAAAGTTTCATTTACATCTGCAAGTATATTTTATTTTAAATAAGGCAAATGAAATCTTCCAAATGAGGTGCCTCCTTCAGTCTGAAATGCATCTCCCCTCCCATTTCTTGCTTGTAAGATGGTTTCTTGCTTGTAAGACCCTAATTCTTTCCTCTCACTTTTTCCCTAATTCTGGTTCTTACAGAAAATGTTTTTGCACAGCTGTACACATAAAGCATATATATTTAGATTTTACTAGAATTATCCTGGCACAAAAAAATCTATTAAAAGTAATTTCTTAGTTCTGGATTATTCTGAACAGGTATTTAACCACCAGCAAGGTGGGAGAAATCATACCTGATGCCTAGGTAATAAATGTCAGTATACTCTCTTCCTAAGTTCCAGAATGGTTTTATCTACTTTTATCTTCTATCTCTCACCGCCTAACAACCCCATCCCCACACCAGCTTAGGGAATTGTACTCTATCTTTCCATGTCTAAAGGCTCCTATGTGCTTCCAGAAAATATTCTGAATTTCTTTTACTTATTACTCTCTCTCTCTCTCTTTTTGTCATCACATTATTCCCGGCCTCCCCAGGTTTTACCTGTTTCAGTTGGCTTTTATCATTCGTTTAATTTTGTGCTGAAATGTAATAAAGGTTTTCCTTTTGACATAACAGGATCAAGACAGTTCAAAATAGATGGTCTAGGACCTGAAATTAGAGCCACTGCAAACACTTAAAACTAGAGCCTGGAGAGACCTGTTCTCTCTTTTTTTTTGTCTAGAAATAGGAAAAGAAAGTTCATTCTCAGTGTTCAGTATCAGTCTCTTAATTTTGAGAGGGTTACTGTGACCCACATAGTTTTTAATCTCCTCTTTACCTTTTCAGGCTTTAAGGAGAAGCTAATTTTGGCCTTCTGACTGCAGGATTTTTTTTTTTTTTTACAGGAGAGCCATGTGGAATGTGACACTAACTAAGCATCCACTTGGGAGAAGTAAACACCTTGTGCCTCAAGTGCAGCTCTTGGCACTGTCAGTCACAGGAGGCAGATGGGCACCGGTTTTTAAAGCAGAGGTTTGTGGTCATGGTGGAGGGGCTCTGTGCCCTACCAAGCTGACTGTGAAAGGAGCAGCTTCACTGATACAATCCATTTTCTCAGCTTCATTCAAGCAGAAGAGCCCATAAGTCTTGACATTCTGCCCCTGGCAAAATAAAGTCCTCTCCCTGCCTTGCCTTGCCCCAAGGCCACTGGACTAATTCTGAACAAAAGACACGTTTCTAAAATGAATGAGTCAAAGAAAGAGCATCCTGTCCCTTCCACCTCCTAGAATTGCTAGCACTTAGCACCCTGAAGGAGATAAGTCCAAATAAAATTTCAGGTCACTCTATCAAGTTCCAATAATTATCAATTGCCTGAAAAATAGCCATTCGTCGCCACAAGTAGACTTTTATCTATTAATGTAAAAATGAAAGGCTAGTCCTACAATTCCTACAAACACAAATGATTCATTTTGACCAAATAGGACCATTCATCTGAAAATAGGTTGCATAATTAAGGCCTTCATTTTCCATGTGGTATCATAATACATATTTCAACTTGTCAAACAAACTGGAAAAACCACAATGAAACCTTGGGCATCCAGGGTGTAGTATCGAGTCTACAATCAATCAGATACTGTGTGTAGTCCTGAAATAAAAGTGCTATTATTTCATGTCGACTTCTGCTCCTGGCAATGTCAGTTGTATAAACAATTATTTCAGATAGATTTATTTTAATTTACTGTTGTAGCACTTAGACTGCTAAGCTATAGGGTGCCGTAATAACTCTGCCCTTAGATACGGAAGTAAGTTCCATAATGTAAGCAATAATCACACAGATCACAAATTCTATTAGAGGTCATTATGGATCAGGGAGTTCCAAATTTTGAGTACTACTTATTTTATCAAATACAGATATGTTTTTTAAAGTGCCTATGTGATTTAGAAGCCTGCAGCACACTGACTTGCAGTTAAAATTGTGTTCCAAATTATTTAGCCGTTTTGTAAATTTGCTCTTTTTAATAGAAGACATGACAGGAGGCAAAACATGGCAGAGATGGAGATACTGTCTTTGCACAGGTGTAAGCTGCCTCTTGCTTCAGTGTAGCCACACTGATATACCCATAACTCCATTTGTGTAGCATTCATCCAAGCAGCTACACAAAACAATCAAAGCCATTTAAACAGTCTGAAGATGGCAAAGAAGAGTTTTGCTGTCAGTTTTGAAAACCTGGATTTGCTCTTGTAAAAGGCATTGAACTTCAGCGACAGAGATGTAAACGGTTTCCAAAGCATCCGGGTCTGACAGAAGTCTTAGTAAGTCTCATCTGGCACCTAAACCCTCAAATTTTATCCTGGTCTTTGAAGGTCTCTCCAAATGTGTAGGAAAGACAAGGTACTCAAGAGGGAATTGGCTAGGACAGATATAAGCCTACAGCTCATTGATGTAACTCAGGCTTCAGAAAATATGTTCATGGTCTTCAGAGGGAAAAAAATGGGTCTGAAGTTCTGATCTGGGTGCAATTTTACGAGAAACCTTAATTTCTAATTTTAAATCCAAACTTTTAAATCCCAAACAAGGAAACAAGAATCAGCAAAAAGGAAGACTAGACAACTGAAACACCTACTGGCAAGTAATTGAAATACTTGTAAAATAATAACAGAAATGTTAGAAATCCAAACCACATAAAGCAGAACCTCAGCTGTTAGGACCTGTAATGGCTCTGGCGGTATGAGCTATGACCAGCTCAGGACTCAACCTCCGAGCTCCCATTTGCCCCCAAACTGACCCTTACACTAGAAGAATGGCCACAACTAAGCCTGGAGCTTTCTGTTCACCCACTGCATGCTCACTTCATTCCCATCTGTTAGAAGCCCGAGCCTATTAGAAGCCCAAGAGTGTCTTCAAGCTGAATAAACTTTGGGGGTTAAAATCCAGCAGAAGGAAGAATATTGAGCTATTGAAACTCTAGGGTGGGACCTTGCTGACATGAATGCAGTATAGCAGCAGTCTTAGGAAAGATACTGGGGCATGGTTTGTTTCTGGGAAGGGGCAGTGGTCATTATGTCAGCCGACGACAGTCCTTTGAAGTCTGACATTTGCCACAATACAGAACAAAATGGATTGGAATGTTTACAATAAAGAAAATGTTTGAAAGAAACCTTAGACTGAGAAGACGACTGGTTTAATAGCTTCGCTGCAGATATACAGACTTGAAGAGTGCGTATGCTCTGCTGCTTACAATTACTGGAGCTGTCCCAGTGATCGTGGGCTGGGTTTTAGGATTTGAACTTTAGAAAATCTTGCCATAAAATTCACAGGGAGATGGATGCGATGGATTTGGAAGTAACAGAGCTAATTTAGCACTATTTGCTTCTGAGTCACACCACTGCTCCAAAATCAAAGACATTTAGGTCTTAAAATTAAGAATGTGCGTGAGTGGTGTCTTGAAGGAGGTAAACTTAAATTGATGTGATTTAAGTAAGACTTTTGCAGTAAAAGTCTTTTCTTCAGCCTCACTTCTTATCTGATTGTACTCAGAATTAAAGTAATGTTACAAACTAGTGTTTGAAAGAGTAAACTAAAGTATTTTTGCAATTACAGGAATGCAGGGTATTATTATTATTATTAGTAGTAGTAGTAGAAGTAATAATAAGTATAATAATAACAACAACACCTCCAGATCATGAAGGTCTTACCTTTCTGATGAGAATTCATAATCAATTCTATAAAAGCAGTGCAGCTACAACTGCTCATAGCCACTCTCCAAAGAAAAAGAAGCTGGCGATCTGAAACTATGCTAGTGACAGAAGTGGTGTTACGGACACATAGGTCACATTGCCATACCCTTGCTTATGTTTTGGTGATGCTTTACCTGTGAGGATCCTAGTAACTTCAGAACTATGGAATAAGGTACTGCTGAATGAATATAAGGGGATCCAAATCTTGTTCAGTGAATGAATTCACTGCTGAATTCAGTGAAAAAGTGGATATTTTGACAGAAATGTCCCCATTCACACACTGTCCTCTCATTCTTCAACTAATTGTGCACTGTGGTTCAGGAAAGCCTATCCAGGAAAAATCACAGCACGTGCTTTGGGAGCTGGCAGCCGGGGTAGGGCTCTCCTCCCTCACGTCTTTGTCCACATTTCTGTTTCTCACTGCAGAACTTTAGTTCATGGAGTGCCACAGGAAGCGCTCCATGCCACCCGTGCTCCCTACGTGGTTTCCAAAGCACACTCTTTTGGAATCTCCTGGCCTCCCTGCTGTCAGAAACAAGAGGTTTAGGATGTGATCCCACATACCTGTGTCTCTGCAATAAAGTAGGTCCCCACACTCATGACACTTCAGCGGCCCTCAGGTATGTCAGTACATTACTGAAGTTGTGTCCCTAGGGAAGACCCTGCTGCAAACAGTGTCACTGGAATGAGCTGGGTTAAGCATGTTCCTTTTCTCTTCCAGCTTCTTTGTACTGTTCACAAGTCATGTTGTTGTAACAATAGACACCTCAGATCAATGTGGCCCAGCACTGTCACTTGAAAGAAGCAGCATTTCTGTTCTTCCCCACCTATAGAATCATAGCATGTTGGGCGTTGGAAGGGACCTCGAAAGATCATCTAGTCCAAAGCCCCTGCCAGAGAAGGGTCACCTACAGTAGGTCACACAGGAACGCATCCAGTTGGGGTTTGAAAGTCTCCAGAGCAGGAGACTCCACACACCCTGTGCCAGGGCTCCAGCACCCGCACAGAAAAGAAATTTTTTCTCATGTTGAGGTGGAACTTCCTGTGGTCTAACTTAAACCTTGTTCTATTCCTCATT
>NW_009712173.1:27044-53577 GCF_000703405.1 Apaloderma vittatum
TGCTTCAGAACAGCATTTCTTCATCCTGGCACCAGGAAGTGTGCAGCCTCAAGGTAAAAAAGATTAGGAAACTGATCTGGCTGAAAACAAACCTGGCAGGAAAAAAAGTCAGAATTTCCTCACTTTTAGTCAAACTGGTTCTCCAGATTAGTTCACTCTTTAGCCAATGAACCAGCTATGCTCTGCCAGTATTAGAGACAAAGGGCTACCTGGTGGGAACGGTGGACCTGGCCCAGGGGGTAGGAGAGGACGGCTCCTTCAGCAGCAGCTGCCCTATCTCCTGCTTGTGTTTGCTGAATTGCAGCCTCAGTGATCCAGCCTGCAGCGTGTCCCACAAATATCTCAGCCAGCACAGCTGGAGACAGGTGTGAGAGGGCTTTGGAGTCAGGGCTAGGGGCTTCTTCAGATGGCTCCATAGTCAAGAGTAAGCTCTGTGGAATGGCTTTCAAAATGGTACCAGCTATCTCCAGAGACATAGTCGCTTTTTGATGAGAAGAAAATCAAAATTCTTATGGTTGGTTGTAGTAATGAAAACTTTCTTTTTTCCTTCTGCAGTTACTTGCTCTACCCCAAGGGCATTGCCTACGTTACAAGGACCGAGATTCCCCAGTACACGATGCAAGTAATCTCCGCTGGTGCTGATGATGGAAGAACAAATCAGGTGAGGAAGCTCTGTCAACCTATACCAGCTTTGTAGTTTTCAGATGCAACATTCTTTGGCATAAATTGTGTTTGGCATAATTGTGTTTAGCCACACTTCTGCCACCTTCTCTGGAGTTGCCTGTATTTCTCTGAGGCTGGTGTAGTGTCCAAGTTCCCTTACAGTCTTTGTGGTTCTTTCTCTCTCCCTTTGAAATCTCTCACTAACGATTTCTTGTACCTGTGCCCCAACATTTCAGTGTATTCACTGGCTTTCTTGTACATATTTTAGAGCTGCTAAGCAGCAGTGGAATTCCCTAGAAGGGAGTTGATTTGGAGAAATGCCGAGAGTCATAGCAATAAAATAAAAATAGCAACAAAAACCAACAGGGTATTATAGATGCTCAACGCTATTAAGAATCAGGTACTTAGCGTATGAATCGTGGCAAGATTTGCAGCCGCCGGCGTAGTCTAAAGCAACCCTGCAAAAACTGTATGTAATGCAATAAAATGGGTATTCTTATTAGCTGATGTAACAGCGTAGGGATCTCTGCCAAGAACTATGGACTTTACATGTGGTCCTTTGATAAATATCTTTGTATGTGCTCGGTATTAACAAAAGCATTACCATCTGTTTACCTTGCGCTAATGCACATCACATTTTTTCACAAATCCTAGCTTGTATTGCATAAGCCTAGGCTAGGCACTGTATCCATCAGAACGGGTGACAAAGGTTTAAATCGAGCAGGCCGTGTTTCAGCATGTTATTCATAAAACTAGGTCATGGGATAAATGTACTGTTGGAACACAGCTTTATACTGATTTTCCCAGTAAGATGCATCATAAATATTAACTGTCCTGCACACATATACACAGGCTCATGGCCTTGGCTCCAGGCCCTTCGCATGGAAGCTGGAGAATGAGCTCTGACTTAAGGCAGTGAGAATGCGAGGAACTCTGAATTATCACCAATAATAGATTCTTTGCCTCCTCAAGCTTTTTCAGCCAAACAGTAACACAGCACTGCACACGGGAGCTTAGCACCACAGAGCCTGGTCCTGCAACACCTCACTGATAGGAACAGCCTTCAGGAAGACTTTGTGGGACTAAGGCTCGTTTGCCTTAACGTGCTGCCCCTTCAGCAGCTATGATGAGCGTGCTCTTTTCAAGCAAGCTTTTAAGCTTACACAAACTTGTGCCTCTCTCCTGTTTTCAGCGCAGCTTTACTAATAATGTGGGCTCGGGAACACACAGCCTCCCCTCCTCCCCCAAAACACTCACATATATACACACGCACAATTGTACTATTATCTCCCAACACAATTTTCAGCTCACTTGTGATATCTGAAGCAGGTACCTCTGCTCACAGTCTGTCTCATACGCTGCGGGAACTTCCAGAAACAATAGTGTAGCAATATCTAATTATTTACAGCAGCAGTGCAAAGGAGGAGATTAAGATTATTTGGGATCATGGGTATGCATCCTTCTTTCCATTCTCATGGTATTTCCTGCCTGAGTGAAAGGAGGAAGAACCAGAAATCCACTGAGAACGTCTGTCTCTAAATTTTTTCAGTCTCAAGAAGTATAGCCAATAATAACAGTATTCAGAGTGCTTTTCCCCGATAATTTTCAAAGTGCCTCACAAAGAGGGATAAGAATAATGATCCTCATTTTATAGACTATAACACGGCCAACAAAAGAGCCAAGAATGGAACCCAGATAGCTTGCCCTTTCCTCTGGGCTTTGCTATTGTTTAAGGATTAGGACCCACATTCAGGATAACACCTCAACCACATGCCTGACTTCAAGCATTTGCTTAAGTCGCATTGATTTAAGCACATGCTTAAAATTAGCCATATTCTTAAATATGTTCCCTAACCGGGGCTTAAATAACCATCCAGTCTTCTGGGTGCATATTCAGATAAGACCCGATTTTATTTAAACTGAGGAAGAGGAGGAAGAACAGTTTGGGTACAGCTGTTTTGCCCTTAAGTCATCCTAGTAGAGGCTCCCATATTGCAATTAAAAACTGTAGAGTGCTCTTAGCTATTGCCAACAAAGTGAAGTTAATGGGATCTCACCAGAAGCAAAAAATGATGATGCCAAATGTCACTCAGATTGACTGAACTTTCAAAATCACCAGCATTTCCCAACGTTGCTTTCCCAGATTTCCCTGTGAGAATTACGAAACCTGGCAGCTGAAACCAGAGCAGCAGCAGAAGAAATCCCTGCACGCGGCCAAATCCCACCTGCTAATGCTCCTGTGAATCAGCGAAAGCTCTTACTTACTCGAATGATCATTTATCGCTATCATCCCCACAAGTTACAATGTTTACCTACTCTTAAATATATTAACAAATCCCTTATGTTTACCTATCTTAAATAATGCTCCTCTTCTTTTGTCTCATTTTGCTCTAAGCTTTTCTCATTTTTATTGCTCTAACAGCCAGACATTTCTACATCTATCTTGATTAAGTACTTACAGAGGGTTGTTACTGAGGATGGAGGAAACTCACAGAATTGCATGTCTGAATATGAAGCTTTCAGACTGTTTCATAAAGAGAAATCTCTCCTTCTATTTACTGCCCTGGAATTTTTAGTCTGGGGCACTCCAGTTTTAGAAAGCGATGACTCCAATCAAGCCAATGCTTTATACACTGCACAGCTGGAAGAAAATGTTTTGCAGCAAAGACATTTCAAATGTGTGTCCGAGCTTTTGATAAGGGAAATATTCCAAGTTACCGTTGAGATTACAGAGTGAAACTTGGGGCAATGTACTTTCCCACCTCACACACTTCCTTACTATTAGCCACCTTATTCTGTTTATTTGTTTACATTCTCATATGGAAAAAGAAAGGAATGAAGGGATCTTTTTTCTCATTTAGTAGCTCAAATCTAATGGAGTTGCAGTTTAGTGCATCTAAAAGGAGACAAAATTAGGTCCAAATTAATGAAATACAGTCCTTTGAGTAAGCTGATGATATCTGATTACATACTGCAGAAATTGCATTCAATGTATATCTATACATGATATGACATATAACTATTAATATATAGTTAGAGATATTAATAATAAACAAGTGTAAGAAAACAGTCAAACCTAAATTAGACAAAGATGCTATGACACTGGCACCATACAAGCAAAGATTAGGAGACTCTCCATCTCCAGAAAGTTTCTCACTGACCACTACCAATACCATCACATTTTCTGACTTATGTGTTAGACAGCACTTTCTCCGGGCTCTTTTATACCCATGCTCTCTAAAGATCATCACTGAGGTTCAAACACATCACTGTCAGTACATTACTGTCAAAGAAGAAAATTTGCAGCAGTGAGACCAAGTCAAATTTATTTTGAAAAGTTCACTTGGCTCTTAACTGACCACAGAAGTAGTCAGGAGTTAAATCTTCTTTCTCATTCAGGAGACTGACAAATTTCATTTATCAGTTGCAGAACAAGTAGTATGTTAACATGCTGCATTAAAGACAGATAAAGTATTTCAAACCTGACTCCTTTGCTTGGTCAAAACATCCCTTTTAGCTAATTTGTATGACTTGATTATCATGACAGATTTTACAAATACTGCCAGTGTGAATACCGAAAATATCTCTCAAAAGCAACAGTATAATCAACAAAGCTGACATAATGTGACCATTTTATGATAATGCCTGTGATATTTTGGCCCTATAACACAATGCTTTCACTTTTTTCACTTCCATTTGCATAGAGACATACACAGTGTGAGGTGAGATACAGTGAAAAATTGTACATAAGGCACCTAAATGAGTACTGAGTCATTTCCTTTTACTCTTAAATAATGCAGCTGAAACCAAAGGAAATATTTATGACTTGAAAGTTAGATGCGCATTTAAGACTTTTGCTGCCTTCATAAGGAAGTGCTGTTGAAAACTGTTCTGTCAATGGAAAACTCAGGACAGTCTAAGCAAGTAAGCGGGCAGGAATATATTAGCACACGGTGAGAAATGACAGAAAGTTGCAGCCATATCCACAGCTTGAAAAATTCCAATCCCTGTAATAGAGCCATGCTGATTTCTACCAATTAAAGATCTAGCTCTTTATTTTCTTTTTGATATATTTTCCCCTAACACATGTACAATACTTTCCCAAAGGTAAAAGCAGCTTCAAAGCATTTTTAGGGGAACATTAAAGAAAAGGAAGTTGTAACACTGACTGCCATTATTTTATCTAGGACTTTACTGCAATTAAAAAGAATATAAAATGTTGTTGCTACCCTGGACACATACGTTTACATTTTTAGCCTTGGAAAAACACAGACCCCAACTCCTTGTGTCAGAGTAAGGGCCTCCGCACATTGTCCCTGCATTACGCTTTTTGATCCTGTTAAAAAATGTTACCCTGTGCAGCTCCACGCATCAAAGGAACGCTTGTACACACTGGGATCTGTTTCAGCCCTTAGGCAATGAGACCAAAAGACCCTTCTCATAAATTCTAATTCAAAAGTTTTTAGTTATCAAGAGGAAGTTTCCAATTGCTCTCTCACATGTGGGAAAATATGTAAGCTACTGAGAGGACCTTTTGTCTGCGACTTTAATGGGGGCAATTTGCAAGGGGGAGTGCAAAGGTTCTAATATGCAGTGTGCGCAGACAGTAAGCAGGCACATACTTGGTATTTAATGAAGTTCCATGAATCATTAGCCATACAATAACCATAGGGTTCTATAAATCACCTGCAAAGATTTTTAGGCCAGAAAGTTGAGCAGCACAGTGGCGGAGTGGAGCACCTCAAGGATTCTGGGAGGCAGGAGGAGGAAGGAAAAGAAAAAGATAAAAGAGGGGCACACGGTGCCTTATCTCCTAGCTGGCCTGCCAATCCAAAATGAAATCCTGTTGTTTTAACTTGTTGGCTTTACAGGAAAACAAGGCAATAAAACGAAACTTGTCCTAATAAAAACCGCTAGGATTCGCAAGAGGAAAACATGGCTGGAAGATCACAGGTATTTTAGGCATCTGAACTGGAAAATATGTGTGAGTGAGCATTCAAATTTCTTTCTTTTCTTCCTATTTTTTTCTCTTTCTTTGTTAATTCACCCTGCTGATGAAACAGCCCTTCTAGAATTCCTTTCCTTTAAAAATATCAAACCATATCTCTAGAGCCGAACAAAAGCTTGATTCTTTCCAATTAGCAAAAACGGAAATGTTATTTGCAAGACAGACTCTCATGAGTGGTTTTCTTACACTGCGGCACATTTTAGTGACATATAGCTCTGTAGCTAACCTGAAAAGACTGAATTTTTGCAGTAATTATGCAGGAAACAAAATTCCTACTGCGTGTTTGAAAGGCAGGATGGACACGATCCTCTGCTGAAACCCAGATCCATTTTAGCCGGTTGGGAGGCCAGAGAGCAGATTCTGTCAGCTGCTGAAGGAGCAGCCAAAGCAGAGCAGTGGCATCTCACTCCTTCTCTCACACTCACTTATATTCTGAGGGCCCACACAGGAAGAAGTCCCCCAAGTTCTTTTATTATTCTTTCTTTATATTTATAGTCTCAGAAAGACATGGAAAGAGATCCCACTAGAGCTGGCAATTGGCAGTTCCGTATATTAGGACAAGGAAAAAAAAAGTGTCATATTGGGAATTGCTATTGTGCCTTGCTCACTTCAGAAATCTTTAAAATTGGGAGCCAAAACTACCCACTTCAGCCAGTGGAAGGACACTAGGAATGACATTTTAACATGTCATTGTCATTTGCCCTTCAGTGAAAACTGGAGCATAAGTCAGTCAGACCTTAAGCCTAACTGCAACGCAGCCCCTTCCCACCACACTCCCAAGCTAATAGGATAAATTAAAAATGAGACAACAGTGCCCTTTATCTCAATCCCAAACAGCAGCCATCAGGTCTCAAGGTTGCGTCCTGCCCAACTTGCCCACAGCACGCTGGTGGGTGAGATAAAAGGAGGTGTCAGCGCACTGTTAATGCATTTACCTTTAAATGCCACCACTGCGAGCCAGTATATTCGATAGTTTCCACCTAGTCCCCCATGATCATTTGTCCACATCACAATAAAACCACCACACAGCGTACTCGCCCATCTCTGCCCAAGAGAGGCCCCAGTACTAAAACAGCAGGGAAGTTGCAGGTAAAGAATCCAAATAAATTAGCAGAGCAGTATGTCTAGAGAGCTCGCCGGCCTGGCTGCACCAGGATCTAGACTTTGGTTCCGTTTTCTACCCAATCTGTCACGTCAGGTACCAGGCTAGGGAAAAAGGGGGGAAAGATGGGAATTTGAAAATGAAACTGAGTGTAGGAAAGCCAAAAGATAGATACTGCCATAACCATCGCAAGACATACTACAAGACATAAAAGAGCCTTTTTTATGGCTATTCTCCATCCTGAAAGTGATATGCCTAGCAATAAAACAACAAACCCACCAGTGTGATTCTTAAGCTGAGAGCAATGTAAGAGGCTTGGTTTGAAAGAACAATTACTGAATTTTAATTCACACGAGATATTCCAAGTTAAAATGTAAAAATAGCATAACAACCCCCCCAAATGCTTTTAATGAGACAATGGCAAATAACCAATTTCTAACCAACTCAACATTTTTACAAATTTGATACTGCTTTAAATAACTATAGTTCATTAACGCAGTTGCTGTATTTCCATTTTCAAAGTTTATTTGCTGAAAATGTTGTCCATTGAGTAAAGAAAGCTTTCTTCTTGGCCAGCTTTTAAATTTGATATTCAAAGCTGAACTTTAACCTGGGGGAAATAACTATTTCATAGACTCTGGGTCAGTGGGAAGGGAAGGAAGGACTGAAACGAAGGGAAATATTTCAGAGTAATAACATGACACAAACTCAAACTTTAGTATTTCCACATGAATTTCAATGGAAAATATTGAGCAGTTTTACCCAGTCATAGTTCTGCCCATAATTCAGTCAGTCTTGTCTTGTGATAATCCCTTCTCCTTTCAGTAAAAGAAGAGGCACATAATCACTTAGTGCAGATAGATTGCTAGGAGGTTCAATTAAAACAACTTATTTTAAGTGATCTTAAACAAGAGGTAAGTGTATTTATTGTTCTAACATTTGGAGTGGTATAGGATAGAGCGGAGGAATAACAACCTCTCTTGTTACTTGGTATCAGATTGCTTCTTTTATGAGCCATACGGTAGTGATTAAGAAGCTTAGTACCTAAAAGTTTGCACTGAAGTACACCGTTAGGATTTTTTTTCCATGCTTCTAAGATTCTGCTCCCCAACTTAATGCAGAAGAGAGCAGGAGGTTGCATGTGATAATGTTTACGACCAAAGTCATTAGTCGTGCAATGTCACTTCTTTGCAGGGAGTTTCCTCTTCCTACTCTTGCAGAGGAAGGTGCGTGCTCCTCTGTGTGTGGGCGAGCCGAGACGTGTGTGCTCATCGATGTCTTTCTAGACCGATGGCCCGAAATAATGCCCACACATCCCAACGCTTCCTGTTGCCAAGGGAATTCTGATCCATCTCCAAATGTTGCAACTGATCTGAATTTGAATTTCAACAACCAGCTAAGCTAAATGTCTAGATTGGAAACCCCTCTCTGTTCCACATTTACAAGCATTTGCGTTCAGATCTGGACTCGAGCTTTCTAACCCTGCCCAATCTTGCACAGTCTTTGGCATTTCTTGCATTAAATTATGAAAACATATGCGCAAAAGCAAACTGGACTTTCAGCTGTTGTTCACAAGGTCATTCACAAGCAGGTATAGAACAGGTCATTCTTCTTTTAAATCACAGAAAAGCAAAACCAGCACCAGTATCAAGAGATACAAAGAAGCAAGATGATCCCCGTTATACTCAAGGTTACTTATATATAAAGAGGATTTTTTCCCAGTTGAGATTTCTAGGCTAAGAAGTCATGCTTTCTTAACTTAAGTCCTTTTATCACAAGCTTTTCAGTACTATGCCTTGGATGTTTAAGGGATGTATTTGTGTTGAGCAAGGAATGAAGGAATACGTACAGCTTTCTCCTTGGGAGAACTTCAGCTGAGATCAACACCTCAAAACAGCCCCTTGAAAAATTCCCACTGATTCCACTGGGACTAGAATTTCACTGGGACTAGGATTTCACCTTGCTCACTCATCTGAATACTTCATTTTTTTTCTGGTTCTACTGTGATAATCCTCGCAGTTGAATGGAGAAACTCCAGTTCGCAGCGTTTAATAATGCAGCAGCACAGTGGCTGGAATTAGATTGAGTGTCTGAGTCAGTTAAGCCTTAATTTAAACACTTAAACACTGTGTATTTTGAGTGTGGGCCAAGTCTTGTTCATGCCGAAATTATATGACACAAGCCATGCTAAGATGACAGCTCCAGCTAAGCCCTATAATGCAATGTAGCATGAAGAAAGAAGGGACTTGTACTAGTCCTTAGCCCAAGCTCAGTCACCTGCCTGCCTGGAGACACGAGTCCTCGTGGCAGGGTCCTGCAGTCGGCACTGGGCAAACGAGTCAGCCGTGGGGCTATGTCACCACGTGAGGCAGGGGCAGTAGGACAGGTAAGGCCATGCTGATCCCACTGCCAAGGTGCTTGAGAAAGGAGCCTGCATCCACCTGTGCCCTACCAGGATGTCTGTCTCCAGGCCTTTCCCTGACCAACCGCCTTTTCTTTCAGTTCTGCATCACAGCTACGTGTGGGATCTGCAAGCCGGTAGCGTGGAGGACAATGCAGCCCTCCCCTTCCACAGCAGCAGGAGCCTACGGCGTACACCTCTGCCCAGCTGGCAATCTGGTGCCATCCCAAGGAGACCTGAGCGGGGCCACAGACTTCAAACAATGTCCCCAACAGTTATGACCATTTTTGCATTATTCCAAGATAAAAGGGGCACTTCAGACCTGGGAAGTTTAAGGTTTGTGTTAAAAAATCGACTGTCTGCCTTGAAAATTATGGAGCTTGACAGATGGAGGATGAAAGGCTGCAACAGAAGAAAAACATAGGCCACCACCCTTGACACCATTGACCACCCCGTCGCTGACAGCTTCTTCCCACAGCCTTGGTCTCTAAAGCGCTTCCCACTTTAAGGAAATGTATCAGAACACAAGAGTTTATCTGCCCTGACCTCTAGCCCCAAACTGAACCCTCTTTCATGTTAATTCTCTTCACAAAACCCACCGCATGTAAGGTCCCTGCAGCGCTTTGGCTTATTTGGTTCTCATTATTTGCTGGTGGTGGTT
Organism: Apaloderma vittatum; assembly: GCF_000703405.1. Lineage (NCBI taxonomy): Eukaryota > Metazoa > Chordata > Aves > Trogoniformes > Trogonidae > Apaloderma > Apaloderma vittatum. The sequence continues at coordinate 36,880 of NW_009712173.1, forward strand.
GTTGCTGTTATCTTATAGAAAATGAAGCACTGATCAAGAAAATCTTGAAGCACGTTATATCTCATGGTTGGTTTGCTGCTTTCGATGGGTTTAAGATGGAGAGCAAGGCACATGCTGCTATTAGAGAAGATTTTAAGAACTAAGAACACTTGAGAATTTTATTTCTAAATGTTTCAAATCAAGACAAAAGAACAAATTTCTGAGATAAGAAGACAGACAGGATTTCTCTGCTAGAAGCATCTATTTAGGTAGTATCTTTCCACATTTATAGCTTAATAACTCAGAAGCAAAGTATTTCACAGGGCCTGATGCTCTGGCACAAATAATACAAACAACAATCTATCTATTCATAATTCAGCTTAGATTCCCCAAAACAGATCAGGCATTAGGTAAATGAGCTAAAATGAGAGAAATACTATATTCACACAAACAGTAATATCTGGAATATTTTTGTTCCAGCAGAGCACAAGGGCTCCAATGATGAATTATTTTCACGCATTTTAATTTTTTTGCTGAACAAAATAATGTTTTGAACAACACTCCAAAACTTTACAAGGCAATTTAAGAAGGACACTGTAGTATAATTTTAAATTAATTTAGCAGTTCTCCTAACAATGTGAGGTCACAGCACAGCTGAAAAAAAATCATACTTAAATATGAATGAATGCTCACAAAACATTTTATTTCCTTTTTCCCCAGAGCTGAGTTTCTGCAGATGATTATCCTCTGTTGCTGACGCTTAGAGAAGATACACACAAATCTGGGAGTGGGGGCAGGGACCCTCACACTAAACAGGAAGAACTGAAATAATAATTAAGATACCAGATTGTAACACAGGAAAGGAGAATGCCATTCCTGACTTTGCCCTAGTTTTCTGTGTGACCTAGAGCTACTCCTCAAAGGGACCGGGAGCAGTAGCTGGCACCGTGGGAAGAAACCACAAGCAGGGTGACCTGCACAGCACCTGGGCTGAATTAACCATCGCGGTGTTCTTCAAATAGCAGGGAGGCCACTGGCTAATGTGATGTGATGGACAGGGAAGAATTTTAAACCCAACATTTTGGTAGGGAGGGGTCTAGAAATCCCAATCCAAGCTGCATTGAACAGATGTCAGATCAGGATGTTTGCCCAAAACCCTCTCCCAGATATATACAGCTACATTTCTTCCTATCAAAAACCAAAACAAACAAAGCATAAAGCAAGAAATAACAGAAAACAGAGCGGAGTTTACTCTCACAGTCCAGTTAGATGATATGGCTGAGCTAATATAAAGCATCCCTGCTGCCAAAAGAGGACAATTCTTCTCCCTTTTCTCCTTCCCCCTTACTTCCTTCTTGCTCCAGTCTCTACCTTCCGCTGCTTATGTCATCTCTACTGACTGGACAGTGAGAGACTCAGTTCACTAGCCCAGTAAAAAAACTGAACTATCAAAATACATTTTTTTCTGCAAGCTTAGTGAGCTAAATTGTCTCAGAATGTGGTCAGATGAGAGCAGAACCTGCATGAGACAGCGGCAAAGATCTGGGCTGGAGAAGGAAGGAGCACTTGGCCTCTGCCTCTGGTACAGGATGTGCAACAGGTTTTATTCCCACCTGTAACTCAAATTTGTGGAAACCCAGGCATAGATGTATTGGAGTAGTGTTCGTAACCTTCTAGCATTACTACATTTTGCTCTGTCTCCCATGCCAACACATCACTGTCACTCTTCCAACTCCCCGTCTGAACCAAGGGAGAAGTTGCCACGTTGCACATGGGGACATTAACGATTAGAACTGCAGCAGACAGTAAAAAATGGGCACCAGGAGCAGAGGTAGCTATCACTGACACTGAGCTCAGAGCCCATTCCCATCTCATGACATGAGGCGATGGCATATATTTCTCACAGGACCTGACGGAGAGGCTGAAGAGCTCATCATTCCCATCACAGATATGTCCAAACTGATGCTAAAAATCACATCTCTTTCAGTCTGTTCTGGAGTGGAGAGGTAACTTCTGCATTTTTTCTGAGAGCTGTTCCTTTTCCAGTCCTTGGTGTAGGGACTGGAACCCCATCACCACAAGGCTACACACAACTGTCACTTGAAATACGTCTCCTGGTTCGCAAGTTAAAAATCAACTCACTGGATATGGGCTGAAAGGAAGAGTTTATGCATTGAACTGTAGGTCTTGGAGGAGTTTAAGTCAGACTGCAGCTGAATGGGGATTTTTAGAACTTACATTTTCAACTTACAAAGGGAACAGAGTGTTTAGACACCTGGGCTACCCACCCTGTCACACTGCCACTTTGTTATGCAACAGAAGAGAAATCTGAGTCCTTCTGTTTCTCAGAGTAATTATTGTCATTGTGATTTTACACTGCAGAAGGACTCAGCGTTTAAGGAATTATGATCTACACATGCAAAAGGATGGTTTTTCTTTAAAGAAGCTGCATAAAAATCTATCACTGTTCAGCACAACCTGTCATTTGGACACAGGACCACCAAGGTGATGGGGCTGTTTTTCTTCTCCATTCATCCATTTTTAAATTCATCACTTACCATAAAATGAACAGATGCTATTAACACTTCGGTGGATTTGTGCAGAAACTGTGATTCATTCTTAGCAGCATGTTAATATAAACACATGAAATTGCCTTCAGTCTGCTTTCAAAGCCCTCAGAGGGCTCACAGAGTAAAAAAAAAAAAGGATATTTTTGCGGAAGATTCTTCTGCTTGCATACACATAATAATTGTCTAATTTAAACATGGATGCCAGTTGCTTGTAACTGAATAACTAAATGTGCTTTTTGCTATGGGATAAGGGGCTATAAACTTTGGACTGAGTCATGATGATATTTACAGTGGTATATATGTGAAGTAATTACACCGGGTAGGAATGAAGATGGAATCCTTCATTAAGTGAAGCCTGGAGGAGATATTTTCATACCTCTATTCAGAGAAATAAACTGAAGCATAAGCTTAGCCTAAGTTAGTGAAAGAGCAACATAAATGACAAGAAATCTCTTGAATCTCAAACAGCAGACAATTTTACAGGCAGCAATTTCTAAACTGTAAATATAATAGGAAGAAAAATAGTAGAAGCCATTATTCAGATGGGCACTAGAACAAACAGAACTTTTCTAAACTGGTTCAACTTCTGTAGTCATTCTGAAGTCTAACTTACTCTCTGTAAGGTATACTCAGAGGATGACAGGTGGCTTTACTTGTGGTCAAAGTCTGGGACACCCTGCCAAGTTTGTTTAATCCTAGCGCTGCAAAGTTTCCTCTATGGCCTTGGTCAAGTTATGTTATCACTCAGTACCCTACCTGTGAAAATGAGCCTGGTAATGTAATTTACTCTCTGCATCATTCATACTATTCACGTATTTTTCAGGGTAAGAAAACGACCACATGGCAGTAAGCACCAAAGAGCCCTCTCTTTAACTGCAGGCTCTAGGCTTTTCCATGATACAGGTAACTATGACTTACAATAATTGTTTTGGGGCAGTGCTAGTTATTCTACCATAGCATATTATCAGAAGTAGAGACAACTGGTAATTACTGTGTCAAAAGGTGCAGATGAATGAAGAGCCTTTTTATTGGCATACATATTCAGCAATTTGAAGATGTTTTTCTCAGACCTCTGCTGTACACTGGGACCAAAACCAAAAGAAAAAGATTCTGAAATAGCTGATAGCCTGGGTGGCTAAGGCATTCATCTGTAGTGCTGGAATAGAACAGAGGTAGAGTCGAGTCTGGATCACCCATTCCCTAAGTGCCTGGTCCAACCAGCACCAGACCATTTCTCAGCATTTTGCTGTCTTTTTCAATGAAAAAATCCAAACCATCTTGATTTTTCTGTGCTAAGGAACAGAATACTTTCTGAAGATTTAAAACTTTGGCAGGATGGAAAAAACATCTCCTCTCATTTCTTAATTACAGCTCCCTGATGGAGTCTAATTCTAAAATTCCTTGTGTTTTTGCCTGGCCACTGTAAATACCACAGGTATAAAAAATTTGATGCAATTATGCGATTCAGGACACTTCCCAGACTTTTGCTCTTTTCTCTTAATTGTCAGGTTCTGTTCTAATACATGAAGTCTGTAGCTCTTTCCTTTGTGTGAATAGCTTTCTCAACCCCTATACAACTTAATATTCTGTTGCCCTATTAAGCTAGCCATGCAGAAAACGGTTTCTAGCCAAATAATAGGAATAGCAAACGTATGAACTCTATACCTCAATGAGGTGTTAACTTCAAAGCCTTGTTATTTGGGAGTTGGGGCCATTTAAATGCTGACATTATTAGGCAAGGAAGTCTAAGAAACAAGCACTCAGTGGGAGTCAAAGATCTTTTTAAAAAGCATTTTCTTTATGCTCATCACACCCCAATTCATTTAGGATGGGCTCCTGTTCTATGCCTACACGTTTCCTAATTAAGACTTCTTTCCTCGCCACAATGTTTAGGTTATAAGGAATCTGAGGCTCTCCATGTACTCCCTTCATGATTGGCATATTTTTTCTTTCCCCTCTCCCATCTCCTTGGTTGTAATTACATTACAGTGGCTTATCTCTCCATCAAAGGATGAGTAAGTGGTCCCTTTACAAAACTGCTCTGAGCAGCTGTTGGCCAGTCAGGGAACACTGAGGCCTGACCAGAGCTACACTCTCCACAAAGGGCTTATCTATACTGTGCCGTATTGAATGCAATGTGAATTGGTGTAGACAAGAACAAATAGCATTCAGCACATGTCAGCTAAGTGCTGTTTTAGCCTGGCCTCATCAGTGTTTAATCATGATTAGCTGACATGCACAGTTTATTGTGGTCTTCACCAGCCAACATATTGTGACCAGTATTACGTCAATTACTTAGTTACCCAAAATTACATTCAGACATGATTAAATCCTACCATTTGTATAACTTTGCAGAGACCCAGCAACACAAATTTACCTCTCTGAGACCTAGGCATCAGAGGCTTACATCTAGGTTTAAACCTGATGCTTGTCACAGAATGATGCAAAGTCTCCAGACTATCTACTCCCACGGTGACAGCAAGGCACGACCATTGCACGTGTAGGTATCTCAGACTAGCTGCAAACTAGGTTTGAGTGCTGAAAGAGATGAGGTCAGAGTACCACAGGCTTCAGCTGTCAAACAGACAAATATTTGCTCATGGTTTCGGGTAGGTAATACCATTTGTAGCTTACCCAAAGCCAAAGGTGTTGCAGCTTTCCTACTACCAAAAGGCACGTTAGCTAAAGCAGTGAATATTGCAGTGACACACCTGATGGCAGTTTGGGTCCAGACTAGGAAAGAGGGTGTTAATTGAGGCACTGCTGTGAACTGCCTCAATCTTTATGGGAGAGAAAAGTGGTGTCTATATTCTAAGTAGTATGAAATAACAGTCCTTTATTCCTTAAATTCTTGCATCACAAACTTTTAAACAAGGCCTGCACAGATGCACAGAACGAGCCCTATACTTGCAGCAGTGGTTCCACACAGACTCCTTAACAGGTCTTGTTGGAGCTGCCCATTCAAGTGCATGAGCTCAGCTTCGTATTTTCCCCGTTCAAGTACAATTCCAGTTTCACTTCCAAAAGTAATATACTCTTGGCAAACCACACTGCTGATACTAATGTACTCAAAATCTTTCTGTATGTTCAGCATCTTTCTATAACCGAACATATCCACATCCAGGCCATCAACTGCAACTTTTTTTCGTTTCATTCTTTCTAGAAATCACATATATGTATGGCACCAGGTGAATGACAGAAATCATAACACATGTATCTGTCTGACCCGAATCACTTGCAGGGATTTCGCAGAGGCAACTGCAGTAGGCAGTCACTAGCTTTTCAGACAGGTATTATCCCTTCAAGAAAGAAACTTTCCTGTGGGCCCTTCTGCATCTCCTGAGCTTGCATGTTATGAGGTTGATGGAAGATCACCTTTTCTAATGGTGCCCGCTCCTCCTAGCGCAAAGACACGTGGTTTGGGAACAAAAGGCATTATTCAGTGCCTGGAAGCAGAACACTGGCATCCATGTTTTATAGACTATTTGAAGCTTGAAATTTTTAGGGGTCAGCAGCCTCCCCAACCCTTGTGTTCATTTTGCTGGCACCCCTTGGGCAGGACAGCTACAACATGGACGGTCTTTTTGAAACCTGGGGATCCTCTGGCTTCCAGAACTGACAGTTACTGTGTGCAGGAAAATTCTAAGTCATGTACATTTGAGACCACATCTGGTATGAAATGTATTTACTGTAAGCATCCTGACCACACTGAGGCAATGTTTAAAAGCTATAATATTTTCAACCAAAACACCATGAATCAGTCATCTGCTCTTTACATTTTTTCCTTCCTAACATAGCAGATTACTAAAATATTCATGCATACATTTTATTTTATAATCTTCCTCTTCCTCCCAGCCTGAATCTAAGGAGCAGGAAAGTGTAACGACATACAAACCCAGAAATATTTGTTATATTTGGATGTTTGACTATAACTACCAGTTGTGGTAGTGCTGGATGACTCCAAGCAAAGAGAAGCAAGTTACTCACCAAAGTTAAAATCTGGCAGTAATTCTCCTTTTGCTTATTTTGGTATAAAGTAGGAATTTCTCCTCTCTAGTCAGTGGAGTTGTACCACAGGGGTAAATTAGAGGAGAGGTAACTATTCTATATGTAATAAACAGCAGTGAGAAAAGAGAACCCTGCGGGAGGTGAATATGAATGGGGTAATTTGAGAAAAATAAAATAGCCTGCAGGTATTTTGTTAAAAATAAGGAAGACCAAAACTGCCTTTACTTAATCTAGGATTATCAGGTCTAAAGCTTGCTGAATTCAATGAAGAAACTCCTACCACTTTCAACAAATTCTTGAATCACAGGGTAAGAAGCCTAAAGAGCCTTCCCTGCTGGCATGCTGAGCAACTTCATCCTCCTCCATCATTGCCTTTCTCCTGCTCACAGGTGGACAGCATCCCTAGAACCTGTGTGTAAGAGCCACAAGATGAACTGAAAAATACAAACCCAGGAAACAGCATTATCAACTCAGTGAAAAGAAGGTTAGGGGAAAACAAAGATGGGAAACAGAAAATGCACAAGACAGATCATCAATGTAGCAGTCATAGGAATATCTGTATTTTGAAGTAAAACAACCCTAAAATAGAGTCTACATTTCAGTTGTTCAGTATTAGGTCCTGTCTCCTCCTCACCTCCATACTGACTGCTCTGATATTGTATTGTAAGAGGTCTCAACCCACCTCCTTTAGATCAGGGTTATGCTCAAGTGACCATTTTAGGTATGGATCAACTTATCCAGTGTTTTAGCAGAACTGTTAAATCAGCATAGTATATTTTTCCTAATTATCTGCACTATTTCTGATAGGACTTAACCCAAGGAAGTTCTGAAGCCTGCGCTACAGAGGAGGTAATGAAGGCGATTGTGAAGTACCATGACATGAAGGATTTCTGGATTTATAAAATTTGGTTTGGTTGTCCCCATTTTAGAGAGGAATCACTGAGGCAAAGGGAGTGCTTTTGTTCCGCCCGAAATGGAGCCCCCAAGAAAGTCATAATTAAGCACACCACTCCCGAAATGCTGCTAATACTTTATCATTATCTCATACTTCCTCCCAAAAGATGCAGTTATTTAGACAGCCAGTTATGGTTTGTCTGCATTCATTTTAGCTCTGCTTTGAAATATGTCCGCCTCTGCAGTCAGAGCATACAAGCAGCCCAGTGCCACGACAAACAATTTTATACCAGTGTACTGGGTATTTGCAGGACAACTTACTAAAACAAGAGGTACATTTTCAGTGTTACAACTGTTTCCAAACTGAGAGCCATGCTAGCACACTTGCTAATTGCAGAGCTAACCAGGAGAGTCAAATCAATGCAAAAAATTAAGAGCAAGTCTTAGTTCTATGAGACTGCCTCATCCTTGTTGTAACTGATTTTTCCTCTTGCTGAGTCCTATCTCCAACAGTGCCTCCTGTTGTTAAGGGCTACACTGAACTGCACTATCAGCAAACCTTCAAGCCTTACAAAGAAAGAGAGAACATGAATTAGCTGAAATAAAAGACCTTGGCCAGATTGCTTTGTTGGATAAAGCACCTTTGTTGTAAGTATGTGGGAAAGGAGAGTCCAACCACAGCTCATCCAGATTCCTTAGACACACACGCCCAGTGATATGTATTTGTGAATATTTTCCACATCTATATCTGCTAACCAAAGTAACCAGTTTTTACTTGTTTAATTACTGCTGAAGAAAGAGAAACTGTCAGTGCTTTAAGAGTTATGCCAAAGCACAGGGTGGGTTCTCTCTGATTCATATGCTGCATGGCTACAGAAACCAAGACCCAGCATCAGGAATGCCAAGCAGTTAAAAAAGAAGCAAAAGCAGCCGTCCAGCTCTACAACATATTTTTAATCTAACTCTCTCATTAACTTGATGTTGTTCCTAACTTTCCCAGCAATTTAGCCGTGTATTAGCCATTTTATCAAAACACAAGGAAACAGGAAGACCTTTGAGGGGTAAAAGTATAGGACCTAACAAAAGTGTTGTGCTAATGAAGTTTTATTCCTCTTATTTTCCAAACACAGCAAATGAATGAAAGTCATCTCAGCATTGACTCTCTTTCTTCAGCTTCATTGGTACACAACATTACCACAGGAAGTAGATTAAATAAATACATATGCCTGTTTTTGAAATAGAAAAAGTCCTTTGTACTTTGCACACAGAAAGTCATGAGGGTGACCTATAAGCCTTTCTGAAAATCACCACCACCTCTAAAAAATAAAAGGCTCAAACCCTCACAATCCCAAAAATTATTAAGACACTTGGCAGAATTCGGTCCTTCCATTCCCGTTGAAGACCTAAGTTGATGGAGCGTAAGAGGAAGATGCCAGCTGCCTCCTCTATGTATTCAGAAACTGGTCTTAAATCTCCCAGAAAGAGTGGGGAGACAACACACAATAAGTAAGAAAATTTGGGGTATTATTTCGTGGACATATGAGTGGATTAGTACCAGAGTGGAAAATATGCTCTATTAAAGCTCCATAACTTTATTACCATAATGACATCTGCACCTGGCTCTGTGAGTTCGTACATCACGCTATAAGAGATACACAGGGAAGCAAACACTCTGGATGCAACTGGATGCAACGTTTAGCCTTTAGCTGAATTTGCACGGTGATCCTGAACACTTCCAGAGGCCTGAAATTTCTGCCCACGCGTATTGTTCCCATGTTCGTTATCTCTGTTTGTTATTAGACTATGTCATTTAACCTCTTTGCTCAATTTTTCCATCTGCAAACCGCAGAGAGTAATATTTACCTTTCTTGCAGAAAAGTTTTGGGATTAGAGAGATGAAAGTGCTGCCTCTCACCATGGTCTAAAGTGGGAAAAATACTAGATGGACGCATAAAACAAGGTCAAGATTTTGATGTAGGATGGCCACCACCTCATGCATGCTAGAATGAAGGACTGACTGGTGGACAGGAGAAGACACTTCTGTGACCTACAAAAAGTACCTGTCTAAACTTAGTGAGTTCAAATCTAGAACCATGCATTTGACACTCCTTTATAAGCCCTCCTGCAATTTACTCATCACATCATTCAAGACAGGTAAATTAATGTAATTGCAACCATCTCACACTTGGGAAAACAGGGACTCGGCAAAGAAGCCTCTCATTGTCACGACTAGCCTTACAGTGAAGACCCTTCTGATTGGTAAATGACTCAGCAGAAAACACTGACTCAAAATAAATTTTCCTAGTGGAAGACTCAACCCGACACCCTGAGATTAGCCAAGTGTCCCTGAGGTTATTCTGAGGTAAATCAGGAATTGTTTTGTTTGAGTGAAATCCCGCTGCTGAAATGATGCTCAAGAGAGGAGGGTTTACTTCTACAAATCCTGCACCTTGCAAGCTCAGGTAGACAGCCTAGACAGTATATTTTATGCTGTGCTGACATGTATATAGAGTAACAGTTGAAGCAAGAAGCTTCATACTCATAGTTTGAGGAAGAACAAGAAGGACGGTGTTTACATATGTTTGTTATGTTCTCAGACCATACTGGCTGTGCTGGCATGAGTTTCCTGGGGCCAGGTTCAAAACGTGGTTGTGCCTTTGTGAATTCAAAGCGACTGCCCTGGAGCCAATTATCCCAGTACAACTAGAGCCGAAATGATGTTGCCGCAGTTGAGTTCATGACTAGTAAGTAAACAACTGTGTTCAGCACAATACAGACCATCGTGAGACAGGTTAGCGTTACCCTACAGCACAGTATGATTATTACTCTTTCTATCGTAACTGCAGCTTTTGGGGGCTGCATAACTTACCAACCAGAAAACAAATAACATGTGTTCCTAAGCTCACAGTTGAGGAGAATACATAGCAACAAGTGAAGGCGTGGAGAAGTGCGTGTTAGAGAAGCGGAACAAGTTTGGAAAGTGAATTTTGCTTCATAACAGCTCCTATGCAGTAGGAAAACTGCACTGTCAGTGGGGAGGAAAGATTAGGTAACTTTCATCACCAGAAGGGTCATGCCAGAGAATATTGCTGTCTCAGGGACTGCTGAGGAGAATCCAGTTATTTTTCTGCCCTGAGCGTATCAAGTTTTAAAGGTTTTGTGCAAGGCTTGAAACAATTTCCACTGCTAAATGTAAACAAGGCTTTCAGATAGCCCTGTGAAGTTAGGATGTAAAGACCAAATGAGATCCGTTTACACAAGCAAAATGAATATTTAAATAAAAAGCAGCCACCATCAAAAATGTTTTAAAAAATGCTGTTTTGGTTAATGCAACATACTGTATTTCTGGCAACAAAGGCAGTTTCTGATCAGGACATGCCGTGTTTTCCTCGGGAGATTTTGCAGGCAGGGTGGTCTTCCATGAGGGACGGGAAAGGGCTTAGTTAACATTACACATCTTTCATATATGCAGGCTGGTAAATGTAAGGCACTACAGCTGTGCAGTTTGTCACCAAAAACTAAGCTGAAAGGAGTCTAAATACAGGAGACTGACAAGAATATGACCTAGTCACTCTCAACACCTTTTATTCTGCCCCTTCAAAAAAAAGCAACTTCTCTTGCATTTGTGCAGCCAGAACTACCCGGTCTTTAAAGACAGTGGTCAGACAGTAAAGACAGGACAAAAAGGGATAGTACAAAAAATACTGTAGTAAGAGATTTGATATTTTCCCATAGACTAAAAAAGATGACTGCAGCCCCGTTATGCTACATTGTGTTTATTTTGACAGGAAAAAGCTCTGGCATCAGGAAGAGTGAGCTTTATACCATAAAGAACCAAATCCACTTTTGGAGGCAGAAACTGCTCTAAATACCTCAGCTTCCCCTGTCTTTTCAGAGGCTTGTTGAAAACACCTATATGTAAGGGAGAGGAATAGTTGGCAAATCAAGTTGACTTCACTGGGACAACATATTGCTTCTATTTAAGAAAGTATCCTCAATGAGCGCATGTTAAATCCAGTGAGACCTGAGCACATGCTTAAAGTTAAACATATGCTGAAGTCTTTTCCTGAAACAGATACATGTGAGGAAACACTTATCAGTGGGAATATGGTATTCATTCTCTGGTTCATCCCCTCTTTTCCTCCTAGAATTTTTGGAGTTTGAAATGCAAAGAATCCAGAATAGGAAGATGTTTATGGAATTATGTACATAGCAGCTATAAGGAACCCATTTTCATTCCATAAACACAAGAGGTACAACATTCACCTTCTGGGTTAAATGATTTACTGAGGTCACTTTGTTTTTATATTTTATTTTTATGTCTCTCTTTGAGAAGTGAAGCAAAGTAATTGAGCTACAATTACAGATTCTAATTCCGAGAAAAGTTATTATGTCTATCATCCATATTATTAACAATATTGTCAGTAGCAGTGTTTTCCACACTATGTAAACATCCAGAACAGGGCACAGGTATTAACCTGTCATACTATTAGCACCATTCTCCTTTTGTGATTGAGGTTGTGTGACTGAGCACCTCTAAGAGCACAGTTGGACACACTGTGCAGGCTGTGGCTAATTCCAGTTAAGAGTTTGTGACCCTTCACATTCTTGCAGCGATTGCATCACCATCCCTCTTCCCTTCCAGTCCTTCAGACTTGCCACGTCTTTTGGCAGAATCTGGTTCCAGTTTGAGGGTTAAGGGAATGAATGAAGAAAAGTGGTTGGGATAGACACGAACAGTAACCTGAATCAGCAGCAGCTGAGGCAGCACATCTGTCCACACACTGAACCTGAGCAGCAGCGCTGAGGTCACACATCAGCTGGTAAGCTTGTATAACTAGCTGTCTGTGATCCAGCTGAGTGCATTATCAAACAAAACTATTTCTCCCATCCATTACTGAGATCAGTGTCTACAAGCAGGAAGAATATACAGCCTCATCACAAACTAGGATGATTCCATTTAAGGCTGAGGCATCCGTGCAATGCCACAGACAGAGTAATGATTTATAGCTTGTATGCAAACCCTAGAACCACCAAAAGGGTTATAAAACCAAGTATTCAACAGTTATACCGTGATTTTACTCACCTGTGGACCCTAACTCAGTCCCTTTGGGATGTGATCAGATCCCATAATTTTCTTGCCCCATCTCCATTTGCCCTTTGCGCCTCAGCCCTGTTCTTTCAAATATGTCACCTCATTACTCTGCCAGGCTTCATGCCCTACAGAAAAGCCCAAAATGTTGTCATTGCACAAGAGTAATCTGTTTTTAGAACTTGACTTCATTAGGCATATCTTTATACCAGATAGCCTGACATCACTAACCATGAAAGTCTTTCTTGATTTTCTTTCTAAATTCTGCAGTTTGTACCAAATGTCTTGACTTTAAGAATAAAAATGCAGGGACTGCCCCCTTCTTCATGAAGAATGTGGAGGTTCTGATTCTGCAAAGACTAATGGACATGTGCAACATTTCACCCATTGATTTCAAATTCCTTGCAGGAATAAAATAGAGGGTAAAACATAATTTAGTAAGAAAAGCCAACAAAACATGCATTGCAATTTTATTCTTAGGTATGTCCTTCTTTTTATCATGATGCTTAATAAACAATTAATTTTTAAGGTATATGCATTGTATTTCCATATCTCACAAGCCACAGGTAATTATCACACAGTGTTTTGTTGATTTTTTCATAGTGCTATGTCAGAAAATTAAACTTCAAACATAGTTTCTCCAATAAAATTTTCCCCTCTGGAACATAAGAATAAAGAAGACTAATTCTCAAATTTTCTAAGACTGCTGTCATTACTAAATGAATCAAGGAATTGCTTGTTGAAAAACATTCTTATAAAGAAGATATCAAAACGCTAATATCTCCCTACTCTTTAGTGGGAATAGGTAATGTTAAATTTCTGCCACACTAACTGACCTAAACCAGTAAATTGATAAAAGCTATCAAAAAATATCTGATTTCATTCCTTTTTTTTTTTTCCTAAAGGGTGAAATTTTTTTTCTGCTTGTTTCCTGACTCATGAAAAGACACCAGACTGTGGATGTGCTGAAAGCTCTGAAAGAAAAAAAACTACTGAAGTCAAGGAGTAGGGGAAGTGTTCACTCTGCAAGGTCATTTTCCTGTGAGACTTTGTGACAGCTGGAGAAAATGAACCAAAATATCTGCATTCCAGAGAGGTATAAAAAGAAGAAAAAAAGAGAGGGGAGGGGTCAAATGTCTTGTGGAAGCCTGTAGCATTGGCAGTGACATTTTCTATATGGGCTTGTTCAGTCTGGTTTCCTGACAAAATTCTGCAAAAATAGGAGATTTTTAAAGTCTCAGAGGGTTGTCAGGCAGCCAGCTCCCTCAAAAGTCATCAGGACGTTCGTTAAATTTGAACAGATTAGCTGCGTTGGATCTTTTCTGTGATGCTGGTGCAGGGACCACACAGAAATCCTATTCCTATTCCTATTCCTATTCCTATTCCTATTCCTATTCCTATTCCTATTCCTATTCCTATTCCTATTCCTATTCCCATTTAAAGCTTTAGAAATCAGTCACACCTCCAGAGTGGAAGAGCTCGGAAGACAGCAATAATACCAAGGTAATCAGATGGATTCCTTGGTTTCCGCTTTTATAATTTTTAAAGAAATATCCAGTGAATGACAAATTTACTTCTACACTAGTTCTGAATCCCTGTTACTGTTTTTGTTTTGCAATAAAGTATAACAAAATATTTTCAAAATTAATCTGTATTCTCTTAAAAAATCCCACAGTTCCTGATGTCAGGTGACTATTTCTCCCTGTCAGAACCAAACCTGAACTTTAAAGTCCAAATCCTGTCAAACTTGCTGTGTTTTTGTCAAACATTTTGACCCTGAAAAAGCTCAGTATTAATTGAAACAATACTTTCCTCCTTCAAAACACTTCAAGCAATGACAGGATAAAGCAATTCATGCAGAAGGGTTTCTGAGGTAATAAAACTCTGCCCAAGTCCATCTGCAGATCCATGCTCAGGAACACCTTCAGTGGGAATAAGACAGACAGAAGGATGGAGGCAGGACTCAGTAGGTGGCTCCCACAAGCAGAAGGAGGGGTACACACTAAAGGGACTCAAAAGCAGAACTAAGATTTTTTTCAAGCTCCCAGCCATTACAGTTGAGGTAAGAGTTTTAAAGATATTAACACAGCACAGCTGCCATTTGGGCAACTAAATGTGAGATAGATTTTACAGACCAATCTGGATCCATGACCTCCCACTGCAAGATGTAGAGCCAGATTTCCCTCTGAAAATCCATCTACTTCTTTACCTTTGTTGGGAAGCTGAGCCCTTGCAAAAGTCATGTGCTAACATGAAAAGCCTTTCTATAAATGCTGAGAAAAGACAGCAAGACAGACAAATGTTACATGTAGTGTAAGACATCACCACCCTGTGCCAGATTACAAATGGAGAAGCAGCTACTACGTATCTGCAACAAGGTTACGTATCATTATGTGATTCGAACATTCCTCATTCATAGGAGATTTCATATTCATTACACCAAGGACTAAATAGCACAGCTTTAAATTAACGAAAGCAACATCTTTGGAGAATGCTGGAGAAGGATTTCACATGGTCTCCAAAACCTAACTCAACCACACTATATTCTTTCCACTGCAAAATACTACCAGTGTCTCCTCCTCACAGCTTGACCATTCTGTTCCAAGTCTCTGTCCACAGTTATCACAATGTCACTACTCTTCATTTAACCTATTTTTTTCTCAGGCAATTTATCTATTTTGTTGAGTGAAAAGGAAACAATGTCTGATTAAGTAAAAGAGATTTGTTTATTTTTTTCTCCTAAAAATTTATTTTGACTTGCCTGCTCTCTCCTTTCTTTCTCCTTCAGATGATAAATAGCTGTGAAGTGAGAGATCTCCAAACAGAGAAAAAAATAAAAGGATGTAGAGATTTGCATTGCTAACCCCATTTAATGCTAACTGCATGCTGTATTGCTTTGGAACCTGATCCAGATATTGCCCAGGTAGGTCAAAAATCCCCCAGTTATTTAGAGAACATGTAATGGTTTAAAATGCACATGACATGATCCAAAATCGCACTTAAACCTACAGTTAACTGATTCAAAACTCAGTTAACTATAAAGTATGTTGCATAAATACTTCCTTTAAAATGGAAGTTAAATCCTTACTCTTCTGGTTTGATTTTTAAATGGACCAGAAGCAGAAGGCTGAAATGTCACGTGAAGCTTTATTCTCATGAGACTGCTGCTTGAGATTTTGAGAAGTTAAGGTAATGAATTTAGCTTGTCTGAACCAAAATGCTGAACTTCTGAGAATCACTCATACCCCTATCTTTAGCAGGCACCTTTTTTTATCCGGTAGTGCCTCCAGGCCGTCATAAAACCTCATCCCACTCTGGGGATTTTCTTGACCTGGTCATGAATATGCTTATTCCTGCCATGAATGTGCCAAGCTTGCCAGAGTAGCTTCCCTGGGTACTCTAACCTCTTATTGCCATTCATAAGGAAGGGAAAGGAAAACAATTAATGACAAGCTTATTAGTACTTGTTGGATTTCTATATCAGTATTTTTACTGCGGTTAATCTGATTAATTTTTAAAAGGTAAATATTGAAATATGTCCATTGACATCTTATTATCTGCGGTTGTTTATATATGGAGGACAAATCACCTCCTCCACCCAATGCCAAAATAAACAGGTCTTGTACAGGCAAGTCCCAAATTGGCTGAGAGTGGATTTCTCACCACAGGCTGCAGAGCCATTCGGTGCCTATCGCTGCACTCGAGGTATGCTTTTTTGCAAAGATGATGCTTTCATAGAAAATCTTCAGATGCAGTTAGTAGCTTTCAGCCTTGATTAAAACAGGGTCAGCTTAGCAATATTTTATTTCCAGCTTCTTTATTAGTAAGAGAAAGACACGACAATGTTCTAAGAAGGTATTTGGCCTGTTTCTCTACGTGACTTTGAGACTGCTATTCATGAAAGCACTGTAAGAGGCTGCATGATCTTCTGCCTTAAACGTAGTGTAAGGAGACATTTTCAAATCAGGCAATTTTAGCTGGAGTGTAAAGTATGCAAAACTGCTTCACATCTTTTTAGCGAGGTCTGCAGTATCTTCACACCAGATATTTGCAAACATAAAACTACGTGAGATTATTAAAAAAACCCCCACAGAATAGTTCACTAACTAGTCTCTATATTCTTCACCAAATTCTGTGTTTGAAAATACACTCTTT